>NC_034428.1:703083-724230 GCF_002078875.1 Numida meleagris
GCGGTGGGACGGAGCGGAGCGGCGCGGAGCGGAGCCGGGCGGTGCCTCCCCCGCGGGGCGGCGCGCATCGCCCCAGTAACCCGACGCCGCGCGGGACGCGACCACCGGCGCGGGGGGAACCGCCGCCCCTCCCAGCCTCGGCCGAGTCCTGAGCCCCGCACCTCCCCCGCGACCTCCGGCCGCCCCCAGCGCCGCGTGGGACCGTTGCGGGGCTGCGGGGTGCGGGCGGTGCGGGGCGACGCGGAGCGGCGCGGGGCATCCCCCCTCCCGCACGGCGGTGGTGCGGTCCGGGAAGATGGCGGCGGGACGCGGCGGGAGCGGTGAGTGCGCGGCGGGGCCGGCCCGCATCGTACCGCAGCGCTCCGTGCGGGGCACGCGCCTGGCGCGGCTGTCGGAGGTGTCAGTGTACAGAAGGGCCCCTCGAGGTGCGGGTGTGCGGTGTACCCCTGCGGGGCCCTGCCCCGCGCCACACGGAGCGCGGAGCCCCCGGTGGTGCCATGCCGGGAGCACCGGGACAGCCCCGGCTCCGCTCCCGTCCCCAAGTTCAACCTGTGGCGGCTCCCACTGCTGGCTCTCAGAGCCCTGGTGCGGGGGAGGGGGGCGGAATGGCAGGAATTCTGTAAAATTGGCAGATTTGGGGTCGTGCGTCTGTGCTGCTCCACCGCGTGGCCGCGTTCCCCCTCCCCGTGCGGCTCCGTGCGTGCTTTCTCTCCCAGCTGAGCATCCCCCCGCAGATGCCCGCAGCAGGAGGTGACCCCTGGGGCGAGATGGCCGAGTGGGAGCGGCTGTTTGCGTGGAGCCGCGCCGTGCCGCCGCACGCCCAGCGCAGACACGGTGTGCCGGAGCGCTCGGTGCCTTTCCAGTGCGTCCTGAAGTGCCTCGAGGGTTCCGTCGTCACGCAGGTACAGGAGCTGGAAAGCAGAAAGCAGGCGGCACGTCACGCCCCGAGGGCTCTGCAGGACGGTGCTGGGCTGGCTGGAAATCCCCTCCTGCTTGTGGGACTGGGAGGGAGCAGGCGTCAGTTTAGAAGCATGGATCAGCTGTGTTCTGCCCCCCGGGGTGTTCTGTCAGCCAGCCCCGTCCTGGGGCATCTCCTCGTGCCCCCCGGGTGCAGGCCAGGAGCCGCGTTCCCCACGCTCCCCCCCTCTCTTGCAGCGGTCCCCGGCTGAGCTGCAGCTGCGCCTGTCCCTGTTCGATGCCGCCCACCGCTACTTCTTCGGCCACACGTGGCACGGCAGCGCCCGGACCCCCCAGGGCAGCCCCGCAGGGCAGCCCCCCCGTGTGCTGTTCAACGAGGTATGGGCATTGAGGTTGTTGGCTTCATGCTGGGGTGCAGCAGCAGAGCGTGCTGGTTCCCAGCGCTGCCGCTCCGTGATCTTGAGGCTGGGTGCATCTCCGATGTTGGCCCATTGAGGCACGGTTGTTAATTACGAGGTATTGTAATGGGCAAACCCTGCAAGCTGCAGGCCGGGTGATGCGGTGCTGTGCCTCCGTGCCAGCAGCAGAGTGCACTGTTCCTTCAGACACAGCTGGGCCGAGCAGCAGCTCTCCTAGAGGTAATGCTCTTGCATGAAGCCGGGCTTCTATCTGGTGGGGTCCCTGCAGAACGTGCTGCCCTGAGGCAGAACCTTGCAGGGGTCCCTTGGGTGTGCAGCCTGCTGCATTGCTGCTGTGCACAGCTGGGGTGAGGCTGCAGCTGAGGCTTCATCCCCTCGGTCAGGATGGTGTCTAATTATAGCCTTTATTTCCTCTTCAATCAGTGTGTTGCGCCAGGGTTGAAGTTTAGCATAGATCAGAGCTGCGCTCCTTGATTTATTTAAATCCCTAATGGCATCTGAGGGACACTGGCATATGCATTTCGTCCTGGGGTGGTTGAATCATCGCTCAGCCCGTGCTTTGTGAATAGAGATGGGGGAAACAGTGGCACAGAGTGCTGCCAAGAGAGAGGAGCGTGGTGCTGCTCCATGTGCTGCGTGAGCCCGCACGTGGGGCACCGTCCCTGTGATGCCCATGGTGCCTGCCAGGCACCGGGGCATGGACATGGAGCTGTGCACTGGGGCCCGGGGCTCCCCGGTTTGGCACTTACCAGGTCACCTCTGCTGGGAGCACTCACTGCGCTGGTGGAGGGTTCAGAGGAGATGGAAGCGTTCAGAGGAGATGGAAACTGTTGTTGGCTTTTAGGAGACAGCTGGAAACTTCTTTTTTTTTTAACAACGGATGCACTTTAGCGGCTCCTGCTCCCGTGGAAATCGTGGCATCCGTCTCTTGCAGCCTGGCCACCTGTCAGCAGCTGGTGGTCATCATTTCAGCATTTTGCAGTAAAAGATAATAGAGTAGCGATTTATTTCTCCGGGATGATGTGCTAATGCCTCTCTCTGTTATCCCTTCCTGACAGTCCGTGATTGCAGCAAACGTTTTCTCTGGGACACTGCGCTGCCGTAATGAGGCTTTGCTAGAAAGGTTGATCCCACCGTAAATCCCATCCCGGGGAGGTGACCGTGTCCTGCCCCCCCCCCCCCTGCCCCCACCCTGCCCCCATCCCGCATCCCGCCCCTCCATCCTGCCCCTCCGGGCCCATCCCGCCTCTCTCCGCCCCCCATCTGGACCCCAGCTCCGCGCTGTTCGCCCCCCCCCCCGCCCCGCGCTGATGGTGCGGGATCAGGCGCCGTCCCCAGCACCGCGGGGAAACGCAGGTCGGGGGCTGCACGGGGCTCTGCAGCACCCAGGGGTGCCACGAAGGCCCCTTCCCGCCCCTCGGCGCCCCGTGGCAGCGGGGATGCGGTCCTTGGCCCCACTGCGGGCGGGTGGCAGGGGGCAGGCGGTGGCACAGCGCTGCTGGCACGGGGCTGCGCTGCCAGCACGGCCTCTGCTCCATCCCCGTGCAGCTCCGACGCCTCCAGATGCGTTGGGGCGTTCTCCTGCCCCGTACCACGGAACCAAACCTTTGGGCGATGGGCTCCGGCCGCAGCCCACGTGCTCGCCCAGTGCCAGGCGACGCAGTGGGGCAATGGGCGCCCGTGGGACCCCGCGAAGGGGCCGCATCCCCCAGGATGGGCCGAGGGAGAGGCAGCAACGCGCCAGGAGCGGGGCAGAGCTGCCCCCAAAGCAGCACCGTGTGCCATCCCCGTGTGCCCGCTCCCACCCGCTCACCGCCTTTGGCACGGCAGTGCCGGCGTGGCAGCCCCGTGGCACCGCACGCTTTGCTCCACCGCTCTGCGTGGGGAGCGGAGGCGCTGCCGTGTGCGGGGACGCCTCGTGGGGACCCGCTGGGCCCCGAGCCCACGGCTGTGTGACACCGTCCCCGGGGCAGAGCGGTGGCACAGAGCGGCGCTGAGCTCTGCGTTGTGAAATGGCCCCTCCTTACTCAGCACATCCGTCTCCTCGGCGCAGCCCCGGGGCTGTGGGTACCGCTGGCCCCTCACTGGGCCGGGGGCTGCCCCACTGCGCCGCTCCCGCTGCTGGGGGTGTCCGTGTGACCCCCCCCCCCCCGGCGGTGCTGCTCCGGCCGCAGCTGCTGTGCCGGTGGCTGTGGCTCAGCCATATGGCCGCGGCGTGGGGGGGTGGTAAAAATAGCCAAGGCTGCTGCACCCCGGGCGAGCGGCGAGAGCCGTGCAGCCCCGCCACCTGCAAGGGCGGCCCAAGGGCGGGGGGCTGCGCTGGGACCCCCCCCCCCCGCTGCATGCGGTGGGAGCGGAGGGTCCGACCCGCAGCCCCCGCTGTGACGTGTCCCTCTGCTCTGTCCCTCGCAGCGGCGGGGCACGATGCCGGAGCAGAGCAACGATTACCGCGTGGTGGTGTTCGGCGCCGGCGGCGTGGGGAAGAGCTCGCTGGTGCTGCGCTTCGTCAAGGGGACGTTCCGAGACACCTACATCCCCACCATCGAGGACACGTACCGGCAGGTGATCAGCTGCGACAAGAGCGTCTGCACGCTGCAGATCACCGACACCACCGGCAGCCATCAGTTCCCGGCCATGCAGCGCCTGTCCATCTCCAAGGGCCATGCCTTCATCCTGGTGTTCTCCGTCACCAGCAAGCAGTCGCTGGAGGAGCTGAGGCCCATCTACCAGCAGATCGTGCAGATCAAGGGCAGCGTGGAGAGCATCCCCATCATGCTGGTGGGCAACAAGTGCGACGAGACGCAGCGGGAGGTGGAGAGCCGGGAGGGGGAGGCCGTGGCCAAGGAGTGGAAATGCGCCTTCATGGAGACCTCGGCCAAGATGAACTACAACGTGAAGGAGCTCTTCCAGGAGCTGCTCAACCTGGAGAAGCGCAGGAACGTCAGCCTCACCATCGACGGGAAGCGCTCCAGCAAGCAGAAGAGGACAGACAAAATCAAGGGGAAGTGCAGCATCATGTAGAGCCCCGGACTGGCCCGCGCCCCCCGGCCCCTCCCCTCACCCCCCCGCGGTGGGGCTGTCCCCGCGTGCTCCCTGCGTGTGCGGTGCCTGCGGGGCGGCTGCAGCCATCATTGGGGTTGGGGGCGCAGACCCGCGGGGACCCTCGGCCTCATGGAGTGGGATGGGGTCGTGGGGCCGGGCACGTGCACGCTGCAGCACAACTGGACATGGGCGCGTGGGGATGGGATGGGGGGACCCCACCGGGGGCTGTGGGCGCCCACCCAGCTCCCTGTGCGTGGTGCAGTGTGGCAGCGGTGCGGCCACCCCCTGGGTGACGGTCACAGCAGCCCCGGGCTGTCCCTGCGTGGTGCCCTTCCCTGGGTGGGAGCCCCCCCGGGTGGGAGCCCCCCCCCCGTCCCCCAGAGCCGCCAGCCCAAGCACNCCTGTGCTGTGGGTTAGGGGCTGCTGCAGCCCCCGGGAACACAGTGTGATGTGTCAGCCAGACCCAGCACCGTGCACCAGCATCCCCTCCGTTCCGGTTCCTTCTGCAGTGCTCACATCACGATGTGCTGCATCCTCACTGTGAGCCGTGCTGCCACCCCTCAGCTGCCCCTCTCTCCTGTCTCTCCCCAGGCCGTGTACTTCCACACCTCGCTCAGCCACCCCAGCATCATGGCCGTGGTGGAGGTGGTGGCTGTGACCCCCAGCCCAGAAGGGCTCTCCCGGGACGTGTCGTGCGGCTTTGGCCTCATCCCGCTGTTCGACAGCAGGCGGGAGCCCTCGGACCTGGCTGCCAAGGACAGAGCGTAGGTTCCGCCCGCGGGGGCTGCTTGGCCCTTCCTTGGGAATCTGCTGACTGCTTCTCCTTTGGTTTCAGGCTCAAGCTGTACCACGGGACGCCGCGCGCCTTGCTGCACCCGCTTCTCCAGGACCCTCTAGAAAGTAAGCAGCAGCACGCAGCGCATATCGCTCCTTTCTCTGTGGTCTTTGCACCCGAATAGGCGCCGGGTTTGCCCGCTGGAGGCAGCGGATGCGGGGTCTGTGCTGAGCAGCCCGTGCCTTGTCCTTGGGCCGTGTGTTTGTCTGCGACGGGGAGGATGAGAGCACGAGCCTGGGATCTGATGCAGAAAATAGCTGTTTGTTTGAATAGATGGTTATTGCCTTGGCTCATCTTGAGAAGCGATATCCCCATGGCGCTGTGGGGACAAAAGAGGAAATTCTGTGCTGTTTTGGTACATTTCAGGGGAAATGCGTTAGAAACGCTTTTCTAAGCAATGCAGTGGAAAGAAAATGTCAGGGTTATGGGTTTCCATTCCCATAAGACGTGTCGGGTTTGGAAGCTGATAGCTGCGCTGTCCCGGCTGAGCGAGGCTCCCGGTGAAAGTCACCTTGTGTGAGATGCTGCTGGCTGGCACGGCTCAGAGGTCTCCGTGCTGGGAACGCGCACGTTGCTGGTGCTGGGATGCTGGGGACGCATTTTGTGCTTGGCCTGTACTGGTGGGCCTGAAGGATGTGGGAAAAATGGCAGCCCTGTAGAACTGCCTCCCCACGGCTTTTGTCATTTCATCACGTTTTCTTTTGTTCAGAGAATAAATACATGACCGTAATGGAGAACAGCCACCTGCAGTACACGCTGAAGCCCCACCCGCCTTTGGAGACGATATTTCATCTCCTTCCTGAAAACCTCCTGGTGTCCGGCCTGCAGAAGATCCCTGGTTTGCTGCCTGCACACGGGGACACAGGTGAGGGCCCCTCATGTCCCACTGGACCGTGGGCCGCTTCTGTTCATGCACCCATGCCCCGTGGCCACAAGCACGAGCCCATGCTGCAAGCTTGCCTCTGTCAGTGGATCAGATTGCAGGTCCTACTGCTCTCTTCTGGCTTTAAAATCTCTCTTCTGTGCTCAGTGTTAAAATCAGCCCCCAGAGCAGCAGCACGGCCTGCGGGGCTCGTTCCCTCTGCTTTCCACTTGGGCAGAAATGTCATGGACTTCTCGGGAGCTCCCCCGTGGCTGAGGAGCAATCGTAGCATTTGCATCCAGCGCTGAAGTATGTCTGCGTGGCTTCATTTTGCTCTCTTTCCCGTTAATTGCTTTGCTCCTGGGAAACTGTGAGGGATAAATAATGGTTGGTTTAATTGGAGTCATTCGGAGGAGTCTTAGGAGAAGGCTGTGCAGCTTGGCTCAGCTTGTCCTTGTTGGCGGTGGTGCTCTGGGCAGCCGAGAGCTGGCAGGGCTGAGGCATGAGCTGCTCCTGCATGCGTCCCTCCGAAGCCTTGCCTTATGGATGCCAGCCTCATTCGAGTTGATCTGACAGAAATGATGTGATCTGGAAATTCACCAAACAGAACGACACCGTCATCCGCTTGGCAGTGGTATATTCTTCAGTTTCCTGCACGCTGCTGCTAAGGGCAGGCAGCAGCGCAGTGCAGTGGTCCCATCTTGTGGCTGTTGAGAGAAATCCTCTGAAATCACGCCTGGCTTGCGCTTCCCCATCGCATGGCACTCAGCTGGCTGGGGATGCTATCCATTCCATTTCTTGCCCGTGAGCCAGGGCTGAGCTGGGGCTGCTGGCTGCCCCTGTTGCATTGTGACCCCATTGCAATGTGTTGCTGCAGGTGACAGCTTCTTGAAGCCACGGCTCATGGGGACGGCCCCCTGCTACCTGGACCAGCTCTGCATCCGCCTGCACCCTTCTCTGGAGGAGTTTGAGGAAGAGCTGCTGGAGCAGCTGAGCAGCGACCGCTTGCTGAAGGTAATGCCCGTGTAATTAAATGGGGAGAGATGAGCAGTGTGCTGCTGCCTTGTCCTCAGCTGGAGCGGGAGCGTTGAGATGAATTGCACTACAGCACCCGTTTTGCTCAGTGCTTGCTTTTCCTGCTGCAAAAGCCTTTGGCTTTGTTGCATAGGCAGGTGGGGATGAGTGCACAGGTGCTTTGTGTAGGAAGCACTGGGTGTCCAGACCCTAATCAGCAGAATTTAGGCCAGCTGCTCTGAAAAAGGCAAAGATGTAGCACTTGTGTAGGGCCTCCCTTGGCACCGCAGCACCGTGCAGACAGCCCTTCCAAGTCCTGTGTTACTGGATGTGCACTGCGTGCCCAGCCCTGAGCTGTGTTGCATAGGATGAGGGCAGGTTGCGTGCCCCGGGGCCCGGTGTGGGCTCATCGCCTGTCCCCCCATCTCCTCCCACCATGGCAGGAGGTCGGCAGCACGCTGTGGGTGCAGGAGCGGCGGCTGCGCGTCGGTGTGCACAACGGGCTGCGCTTCGTGCAGGCCCCGCAGGTGGCCGTGCTGCAGCCGGCGGCCGAGGTGGCCCGGGGACAGGCCAGCAGCCCCACCGACAGGTAAGGGACGCACAAACCGTGCCCCGCTGCCTGCAGGGTGCAGCCTTCCTCCTCCTCCTCCTCCTCCTCCTCCTCCTCTCCCCGCAGCGCTGCGGAGCAGGCCCTGCTGCTGCGGAGCCGCCTGCAGCTGAGCGAGATGGTTCCGCACGCGGCCTTCGGGGTCTGCTTCCAGCTGGAGTACGTCGTCTGCACTGGGGCCAAGGTAGGGCCGGGCCTTGGTGGGTTTGTGGGGCGGTGGGAGGGCCCGGAGCTGTTCCCCGCTGCCTCGCGGCGTTGCTGAGGTGTCCCCATGGGGTGGCAGTGGGTGGGAGGATGGTGGGGCAGCCCTGGGGCAGCGCGGTCTGGATACACCACGCTGTGCGGCATCTGCGAGAGATTCTGAGCTCTGGAAAGAGCCGCCCTCGAGAAGTGCCCTGAAGCCGTGGAGGTTGGCGGGGAGATTTTTCCGGAGCGCTGTAGAAGATTCTGCCGGCTTTGAAAATGATAGGGATGGTATTTTTTTTTCCCCCCCCCCGCGTTTTCAGCCCCTCCTGTGCCTCCCGTTCCCAGGGGAAGGCGCTGCTGCTGGTTTCACGGTGCTGGTTAACGCTGTGGAATGGAGCTGCTGTGGCCCTGGGCCTTGGCTGCCCTCAGAAAGCTCGGGGCAGTGCTGTTTGCGGGGCAGTCTCTGGGATGCACTGCAGGGTTTTCCAGTTCAGAACTCCACTTTCTGCGGGCTGAAGGGGTGGGTGCGTTCCCTGCCTGGTTGCAGCCTGGCGCTGCTGTTTAATTATTTCTGAGCTGCAGAGTGCTCTCTGTGACCCAAAGCCATGGGGAGATGGGTGAGCCGTGTCCTCGCTTCCACACCGCTGCTCACCCCTGGGGAGCTCGGCTGGGCTCTCACCAGTTCCCACAGGCGAGGAACGTGGTGGAGAAGGCAGAGCCCTCCCCGTAAGAGAACATCCCACCAGCAGATGCACTGATCTTGGTAAAAAGCTGCTAAAAACCTAACCACTGCTGAGGAGTGGGGGGTGGAACTGGGGGGGCAGGAGGAGGGCTGCTCCCAGGGGCACAGCGTCTGCAGGGCTCCAGCAGCCTTCCCTTTGCTGCTGATGGAGGGGTCCCTCGCGAGCCGCCTCCTCGCTCTGGAGGAGCGGAGGCCAATATCTCCCATCAAAATGTCAGAGTGCTTTCTGCAGCACCGGGTGGGATGTGCCGCAAATGGGCTTATTAAGTCATTTTAATTGTATGTTGTTACATTTTTTTCCGCTGCGTGTATGTGGATGGAGAAACGTAGCCCGCAGCAGTCCTGGCGTGTTCTGGAGAAGCCATTTGGAAAACTTTTTTTTTTTAATTCAAACAAGTCTTTTCTTTAGAATTTAGCCTTGATGCTGAAGAGAGATTAACCCCTTACATTCTTTTCAGTTTTGCTGAGTGCTGAGGTCTTTCTGGCAGCCAAAATTGGATGGTTTCTGGGTCTTGAAACCACGAAACCTGACTGCTTGCAGAGCTCATGCAGTGATGGGGACACGTGTGGGGTGCTTGTCCCCAGCTGTTGCCTCTGGGTGCTGCTCCTGTGGCTGGGTTGATGGCGATTTTGATTTGTTACGAGTCCTCAGTTGCCCTGCTGAGGTGGCAGTGCGAGGGTCATTGGTAACGCTGCGAGTGCCTCCCATGTGAGGAGCCTAATCCCAGAGCCGACTGCTGAGCCGGGCAGTGCCGTAATTAGCAGCAGGAGCTGGGCACTGATTGCCAAGGCTGGCTGCGAGCTGCACGTTTGCTTCAGGTCTGCACCCCTTGGCTTAAGGAGAGGCTGCTGAGGTGCTGGGGTAAGTGGAACCCTGCATTCTCTGCTCAGTGTGGGAGCAGAGGGAGAGAAATAATGCGAAACTACACAGCTTAGTGCAGAGGGGGGGCTGCGGCTCCTCAGTGAGCTCTCACTGCCCGGTTGTTCTGACAGTGGGGGGGGATGGGTTCTGGTGATGTCTGCTGGTGCTGCTGGGCTCAAACGTTCTCTGGAGGCAGAGAGGGCCGAGGAAGGGCCGTGCTGCAGAAAGAAGGGGCAGTGGTGTTTTTATTAGGGCTAAATATCCGCAGAGGGTGGAAAAGAACGGTGCTTTTGGGAAAGCGTTGCATTGCGTTCTGCTGATCCGTAATCCAGACGTAGAGTCCCTTGCATAAAGGGATAAGGCGCAGTTACCCTGAGCGTGGCTGCCTGGCGTGCCGGGGAAGGGGAGGCATTTCGCCGTGTGCTCTCCCGCAGGCCGCGGCCGGCAGCGCGCTGGGCCCAGCAGCCGCCATGCACACGGTGCGCTGGGCTCTCTGGAGCCCCTTCCTGGCTGCCAGCTCCTCCCCGGTGCAGCTGCCCCTGCGCGGAGGTGCCCGTCCCAGCCCCGGGCAGACCCTGGTGTACAGGAACCCCGCGGACAGCGAGAGCTCCCAGCAGGTAAGGCGTGCCGTGCCGCTCCTGGGGCCGGGAGCGGGGAGCAGCTCCGCGTTCCCAGCAGCTTTACTCTGAAAGTCGCCCGACGTGAAAATTGCAGGTGAAGCGCATTGCGTCGGGTTCCGTCCAATTCCACGTTTGCACCGATTCGGAAGAACAGCTTGTGACTTCTCCAGACACCTCGGGTAGAGCCGGGAAGGAGCCGGGGAAGCCTCCTACGCTGTCGCTGAGTGAGTGCTTTCCGTGTTGGTGACATTTAAAACGCAGAGCGTGGCAGTGCTATCCATTCTGGTTTATGAGTTACTGTAGGGAGGGGACTTGACGTTGGCTTGATGTCAACCCTGCTACCTGTTACCTTGTCAAATCCTCCCGTGCCATGGGAGCGGAGCCACGTGCAGGAATCGTGCTCGTTTCCCTTGTGATCGTGTTCTGGGTCGCTCTGACAGCGTTTGGGTCTCAGTGCTGAACAGAAAAGCTCTTGGAGGGGCCTCCCGGCCCCACCAGCAGCGTGCTGCTCCCTGCCAGCACCGGTGCTTATCTCTGCGATCGTAATCCTTCCAGATGGCTGAGGACGGGAGAGGTGTCAGTTATGGGCTGTGAGTAATAAATAATCTCGTTGAGCCGCAGTTCCTGGAGCGTGACAGCAACACGCGTTTAATCAGCGCGCGCCTCTAACGTGGCGGGGGGGGGGGGGGGAACCAGGCTCCTTGTGCGTGTGCATGTCTGCATATGTATCTGTAGTGCAGGAGGGCAGGTGGAGGGGCTCTCGGCGCTGATCCGTGTGTTTTGGAGATGGAAAGGGCTTCCTTTGCCTTGGGGTTGGGAGCGGGGCCTGAGCAGCGCCCGGTGCTCTTGGAAACCTGCTCCCATTTGTGCAGCTTTGTTGGTCAGCTCCCCCCTGCCCTGATCAGTGGGAACAAACCTGTAGGTCTGCTTTGCTCTGTGCTTCCCACCCTACGGCGTGGGGCTGGGATCAAAATCAGCCTGTGCAAATGTTTGTCCGGTTTGGAGCAATGTGGTGGTTCTGCCATGGGCGACGCTCCTCTCCCACCGCTCCCTTGTTTTTAATCTTCTCCAATTTGGCCGTGGATGTGCAAACAGGGTTGCTCACAACTTAACTGCCTGGTTAAACATCAACGTGCGAGTTTATTACCTTATTAATGGGGCGTTGTTACCACGAGATGGCAGTGGCACCGCGGCTTTGCTGCGGGATGGAAGCCCCCGGCACATCCAGCTCCGGGCTCGCTGCTCTCCAGGGCTGGGTTTGTTGGTTTCACGGCCTTCAGAGCGGAAATCTTGGAGGGTGAGGCGAAGCGGTTTAGCTCTCGGTGCTGGAGTTTGCGGGGTGTGCTGGGTGAGGCTGCCAGCAGCGTTGCTGCGAGGCGTTTTGTTCCTGGTGTTGCTTGAAGGATCTCACGAGCGCGTTCCAGTGGGAAGAGAGGTGGATGTGAACATGGAATGATGGTGACCCTCTGCCCCCAAGCACAGGGCTTGGAGGCACGGGGCACCCCGACCTCGCTCCCTTCCCTCAGGGATGGGGTGTGGGGGCTTGGCTGTGCGTGGTGCTGAGCCCGGGGTCTGACAGATGGGCTGGGAACCCTTCTGCTGCACCGACTGCTTCTTGTATCTCTGTGCACCGTTGCTTTAGCGACAGCCAAAGCCGTTGTAATTGAAAGAAAACAATATTTTAGACAGAAGGGAAACGGGGCGATTTCCGTTGGACAATGGTGAGAACACAATAGCCGAGATAGACGTGGTTGGGAAAGCAACCTCAAGTCTCAGCGTCGCCAGAAAACATCTGTGTTCCTGCTCTGCTGTAAAGGATTTGCTGCTTACTGGAACAGCGAGTTCATCCGTGCCAGTGAGCAGACCAGCCAAATATAAACACAGTAAAACTCAGAGCGTTTGGGGGCATGAATGTACGAACAGATGAAAGTAGTGACAAGAAATAATGGAGGAGCTATGAAAACCTTAAGTATCCTAAAAACTTTCACGTCTCATTAAGCAATCCACTTAGCCAGTGCCACATGGCTTTAAGGGAAACTGCAGCACTGTCTAGAGATGGAGGAGCTGTGTTTTTACAACAGGAAAACTCTTGCTGGCAGATTCAGCCTAATTCCCAGCAAAATAACCACTGGATGTGGAGATGTGCTACGTGTTCCCCTGCAGGTAGCAGTCTTATTGGAGAAGATGAGCCAAGCAGGTGGCTGGGAGGTGGCAGGCTGCTTTGCAGGGCTGGGCCCATCCCTGGGTGGTGGGGCTGGGCTGGGGCTGCTCGTGGCCCTGCGCTGGGTGCTGGCTTTGCTGAGCTTCTCCTGTGCTTCTCTGCAGGTCCAGGCTCCCCGCTGCGCCCGGCGGCTTCCCCAAGGGGACCTGGGGTAAGTGCTGCACGTGCCGTGCTACTGCTGTGCTGACTGCTGACAGCATTACCTGGATGTGGCTGTTTTGGGGAGGTTTTCTTCCCCTATCTGAGTGCCTTCCCCATGTGGCTGTGTCACTGAGCCCCATGGGCAGTAGGCAGCGGCATCCCCACGTCACGCAGTGCGGGCCGCTTGCTGAGAAGGTGCTCGAAGTCCCATTGAGTGCTGG
Organism: Numida meleagris; assembly: GCF_002078875.1. Taxonomy (NCBI): domain Eukaryota; kingdom Metazoa; phylum Chordata; class Aves; order Galliformes; family Numididae; genus Numida; species Numida meleagris. The sequence continues at coordinate 715,774 of NC_034428.1, forward strand.
TTTTCAGGGCTACCGTGGCCATGTAGCACTTGAATGTGCAGCTGAAATCCAAGTTAGCAGAGGGAGGAAAGCGAATTCTATGTATAATTTGCTGGACAAAATTCCTTGAGCTGTTTTCACACCCCACATGTATTTTTAAGGACTGTTCTGGGTTTTGGCAACCCAGATTTGCTGGGCACTGTTGTCCCATGGTATATGCCAACAGCGATGCACTTCATGGAGAGCTATCAGGGTTTAAGACAAGCAATAAATACTCATATCGTGTTGCAGGGATCAATGCACACCAATATTTTTGATGAAATGAAGTGCTTCATAGGACTGCACGTAACTGTTTGATCTTTCTACTGCCTCTTCCTATTCCTCCCTTTGCAAGAGAAAGTACAGCGAGGCTGCTAAAGCAAGAAGCAGAGGTGTGAACCCGCAGGCAGCCAAGCTGTGCCGCTCCTCAGCGGAGCAGGGATGCTGCTGTGCCAAATCTCAGAGCAAACAGCATCTGAGCTGCGCGGACTGCTGGCAGAATCTGGCCTGCGGAGCCTTCCCACGGCGCGGGTTGCGGCGCGGTGTTGCGTTCCCTGTGCATCAGCGCCGCGTTCATCGCAGCCTCTTCCCTTCCAGCTGTCTCTCTCGCAGCTGTCGGCCTCGCCGCGGGGCAGGGCTGAGCCCGCTGTGCCACGAGGCCACAGCACCCCAGTGCCCCGGCCCCGCGGCACGCAGAGGGATGGCTGCGCCGAGCCGGCCGCGCGGCACGCTGCTGGCATCACGCACCTGGAGGCTGATCTGCGGCCGGGCTCCCCGCACGCGGATGCCTCCGGCAGCGAGCACCTGCGGGAGCTGCCCTTTGCGCCCACGCAGCTGCCCATCGCGGCCGTGGGGCTGCCCGCCGGCAGGTGAGGGCTGTGGGGCCGAGATTCTGGGGGACGGGGCATGGGTTGGTGCCGCTGTTAGCACCGACTCAGCCCCGTTTCTCTGCCGGTTCCAGCACCGCGCTCACCCGTGCCTCGCTGGCGCTCCTGCACGCCTCTGGCTTCCCAGAAATCTTGGATGGCAACAAGGAGCCCGTGGAGGTCACGGAGCCGCTGGACCCTGCGCGTTTCAGTCCTCGGCTGGAGGAAGCGGACGCTCTGCAAAGCAATGAAATAATCCTGCAGTTCCTGGCGTTCAGTAGGTGAGGTCCCACGCCTTCCTGGCGCAGCCTGCAGGGGGTTCAGGGCTCCTTTCTAGAGAGAAGCCTTTTCCAGAATTGCCCGTGAGCTGCTTGTTGTGCTTGAGCAGGAGAAGCCCTTGGCAGCGTGCTGCTTCTCCCCATGCCTGCCATGGAAGCAAAGCCATGAAAAGCTCCAAAACAATGTCACTGTTCTCTCGAGGCACTCTTACAAAACATTCCAGTTTCTTTGTGGTATACGCTGGCCACAAAGTGATATAAAACTAGTTAGTGCAGGATTCCTACCTAAGTGCGCATTGTGTAGAGGAGCTGAGTTTGGAACGCCATCCACGAGGGCGGTTTTCTCTCTCTGAAGCACTGCTCACAGATCTTCCATAGATGGCGAAGGTAAAATGCTGCTTCTGCGTGGCTCTTCCATCACAGCATATGGCAGAAGACAGCTGGAATTAGGAGGCTTTTGGAAAGCAAAGACAAACCATATGCCCGCTGTCTTCAAAGAAGTCCAAATACTTTTGATATTGCCGATCTTCTCTTGTTCTTCTGCTTCTTGGTGGGTGAGGAGCTTATGAGCTGGACCAGGCATCACGGGCTGACCAAACCCACTCTGCTCTTGCTCAAGGGCTTCTCAAGACTCAATGGAGGGGACGTGGCCGAGGACAGTGTTCCTCACCTTCCAGTTCTACCGCTTCCCGCCGGTCACCACGCCGCGGCTGCAGCTGGTCCACGTGGATGGCGAGAGGGCAACCGGGTCTGCTGCGCCGGCACAAGTCCTGCTCCAGCTGAACAAGGATGGGACCCCGAGCACTGGTGAGCTCTGCTCCTGGTGTGGTTAAATCCTCCCTTGGCCTCTCCTCTTCAGGACTGAGCAGGAGGGGCCGTGAGAGGGCGGGGGGAGGAGGAGGAAGGCTGCCCTGTGTGGGTGGCAGGGTTGGTTGTGCAGTTGAGGGTTGAAGTCTCGCTGCTGTTTTGCGTGGTCCTTCCCGTAGTTCATCAATCAACTTGTTCTTTTTCTTGTGTATGGGCTATACTGGTACGTTGCTGTATGAGGAAAAGCCACCTGGGAGTTTTCAGCAACATTTACCGGTTCAATTGGCATTTTTGTCAATCAGATTTAGGCATGACTCCAGGCCCAGGGAATGGACTGCTATCTGCTTTCGTAGCAAACCTCCATTAGTTTCTGTGGCACATAATTAAAAATGTTCAAAACGTCAAAGCATGAAGCAAAACATCAATAAGCATCGGTGACATGATCCAGACACCGAGACTGCTGACTCCAGCTGGGGCTGAGCGTATTTAAAAAGATAGGCAGCACATTAAAGCGAAGTGCCTGGAGTAATCTAATCTGATCCTCCAAGCAAAAGGCTTTTTCTTTCTCTTTGTGTCTTATTAAATTCCTGTCCCAGGAGACCCCCAGCAGTTTCAGCTGGTAAAGCTCCTTCCCCACCTGGAATTATTGATGGCAACGAGGGGTCCTGTGCAGGGATCCTTCCCAGTGTGCACCAGTTTCTGGTTGATGGGGTTAAGCTGCACTGTGCAGGAGAGGAGGGTGCCGGGGATGGGCCTGGTTGCTGTCACACCGTTCTGGTCCAGCAGCAGCTCCACACCTGAAGTCCTGGCTTTCCCTGCTCCCTGTGACAGCGTGCTTGTGGGCAGGCGGAGCCCGGAGGATGCAGCCCTCCATTGCTGTGCTGTTTCTCGCAGGAGCCCCGGGGCTGCAGCTGAGGTACATGGTGGACCCCACCTTCCTGAAGCCTGGGGAGCAGCGCTGCTTCGTGCACTACTTGGCTGAGCACAGCCTGCAGATGGATGTCTGGGATGGGGACTCGCTGCTGCTCGTCGGCTCTGCTGCGGTTAAGCTGAAGGTACGGAGCCCTTCTCCCTAAGCCTTAATGACCGCTAATGATGAGGGAGAGCTGCTTAGCATGCAAGAGTTTGAGGACGAGGCTGACTCTTCCTTCTGTCCTATGCTGAGATGCTGTTAGATTACCCTTGAGTCTTGAGTAATCAAGTTTTTATCAGCCACTCTGTTTAACGGAGACTGATGTCAATCTGACAAGCCTGTAATCACAGGATTTGTCATCTTATCCTTGAAAGCGACAGCGGAGCATTAAGTTTCTTCCCCGGAACTTCTGCGCCTTGCTAGGGCTTACTGGCTGGAAAAATTAAAGCAGACCTAGGAAATGCAGAAACATCCTTATCCAGATCTCTTAATCTCTTGGATCTGAGTTGCCCCAGTAACTAGTTACCCTAACGCCTGGCTGTTATCCTCTCGGGGAGAAGTTGCCATGAAAAAGTTCCGTCTGGGGCAGCTCATGAAGGAAACGCATCTGCTGAGAGTGGGAGATGGGGGGGTGTGTGCGGGGGGGCTCTGTCCTGCTGGGGATGGGTGCTGCCCTGTCCCTGCCTCCTCCCCAGCCCCTGCTGCGTCAGGGCCGGCCGGCTGTCAGGACGCTGCACGAGCTGGAGGTGGCTACCACGGAGTACGAGCAGGACACGCCAGCAATGGGCAGGGATGTGCTGCAGCCCCTGGGCGTCCGCGTGGCCGTGCGGGGCCGCCTGCACCTCTGCCTGGCCAACGTCGGTGAGTGCCTCGCTGCAACCCTTCATCGTGCTGCAAAGGGTTCTAGACAAAGAAAACTTCCCTGAGGTATCCCATAGAGGGCTTTGCCCTGCGACTGGGGAAGGCAAATGCTGGCAGAGCTCTGAGCCTGGAGGCACGGAGTGCTGTGATGCCACTGTCCCTGCCAGCTGCCTGAGGCTGACGGGAGGCAGGTGGTGATGCAGGTGGCAGGGAGGGGACAAATGGCAGAGCCGCCTGCGTCAGAAAACAGAGCTCGTAAGGGTGTTATTCTTCCCGGAGTGTACCGGGTACTTTGTTATATTTAATTCACCGTCCTATAAATGTGCAGTGACTCCAGGTTTTAAACTCTTATCTTCAGAAGAAAGATTAGCTCCATTATAAGATATCTTAAATTGTCATTTTCCTACTTTGCCTGCAAAAGGACGATAAGCTCCTGGGAAGGAGAATCTGAGATTCACAACCCAGAGAGAGGTTTAACTCCAACCTGGCAAAAGAAGGGAGAAAGGACAAATACCCTGTTCCAGAACAACAGCCATCCTTTGATTTCTCTGTCCTTTAAAAAACTTATTTTTTTTTTCCCCCCTTAAATAAATTCAAAATCCCTTTAGTGGGTTTCTGAGGGCTCTTCGTGCCTTGGTCTCAAGCATTAAGTGGTGGAGCAGATTTGTGAGATGCAGCTGGGGTGGTTCTGCTGAAACTTCAGAAAGTGTGGACGGAAACCCGAGCTGGTTCCAAAGGTCGGTGCTAAATCACGCAGATGTCCCCATTGCTTCTCAGTAGGAAACTGCTCTGTCACTTAGAGAAAAGATAGATGGAGTGCAATAGCAATAGGATTCCAGGGGGATCACCGTAAAACGCAGGGAACATTGTAAGCGATGAGATATTTGCTTCCACTTTTTTTTAAGCTGTCTGTAAAGATCTGCAGTGGGAATAACATTTTCCAGTAGATTTTGTGACAATTTAAGAGATCTATGACCATTTAGGGGAAAAAAAAAAACATTAGGAAGCTACTTTCTGATAAATTGTAGAGGGTGAATCTGTGCTGGCTGTTGTCTTTCTGTTGGCCTGAGCCATCGCCAGCGCTGTCTGCTCCATGTGCTGGCTGGCCGTGACCTCCTGCTGTTGCCGCACTGCTTGTGTGCATAGCAGGATGTGTCCCCCCCGCCCTGAGATGGGGCTGACCCTGATCTCTGCCCTGGCAGGTCACCGCTGTGAGGAGACCCCTGTGAGCCCAAGACGCCCACCGCTGTCCCGCACTCGCCTTGTGCCCTCGCTGGGCGGTGGCAGCTTGCTGTCCCTGCACGCCGGTGGGGGTGAGTCCTTCTGGGGGTGCCCCACTTGCGCGGGGTCACGGGTGCCATCCTGCCCCGTGCAGCGCCGTGACCTGAGTGCTGTCCCCGCAGGTGTCAAGGTGTCTCGGGCTCGCAGGCTGGCCGAGGTGGATGGCGAGTTGGCGGCCACGCTGTGCAGCCACCGGCCGGAGCAGAGCCCGCTCCCCCCGCGTGCCCCCCGCGAGGCCGTGGCCGTCCGGCAGCGCAAGCTGCGGCGCATGGCACTGGTGCGGCAGCAGGAGGATGCTGGGCAGAGGATGCCACAGCGCATGGTGAGGATGGGCCCGGTGCCTGGCACAGCCTGTGGTGCCTCCGGGTTCATGGTCCCCTTTGTCCGCGCAGGGCTGGCGTGAGCAGCGCATGCGGCACCTGCGGGACCTGCAGGTCATCGACGCCTACCGGGAGCGCATCAAGCTCCAGTGTATCTCCCAAATGCTCAGCCAGGCCATCACCGTCACGCACACTGTGTATGCCATGCTCGGGACGGCTGAGTTCTTTGAGTTCGCCCTGAAGAACCCCTACAGTGTCCAGCACACGGTGACGGTTGAGGTCGACCACCCCGAGCTCAGGTAGCGGCCCAAAGCCATCCCCGTGTGCGTGCTCACAGTGCCTGTGCTGGGCTCTGTCCCCACTGCTGGGGTCTGTTCACCGTCTCCTGCCCAGTTTGGTGCTGGAGTCCCCTCCCAGCACGCACCTGGAGCGATGGGATGGCACCCGCTGCAAGCAGCTCTGCCTCCCGCTCCTCCAGGGTCATACTGGACCCGAGGGAGTGGCGGCACTTCAAGGAGCTGACCCAGACAACCACCCCGCTGGAGGAGGACATGTTCCACCTGCGGGAGGACCTCAGGCCTCAGGTCTACCTGCGCCCCAAAGAGACCGTCCACATACCCTTCCGGTACCAGACGTTCTCGGCAGAGCCGGCTGTGGCGGCGGTGCTGGTATGCTGGGAGCTGTGTTGTGCTGGGGTGCAGAGTGCGTGCTGGCATTGCCGAAGAAACGCTGGTTATGTGTCCTGGGGCTTCTTCCAAAACCAAGTGCTCTGTTTCCTGCAGGGGCCCGTGGGTCTGAGCGAGGAAGAGGATGCAGGGAGGATGCAGGAGGAGCCAAGGGCTGCGCAGATGAGGCCCATCCAGGTGGGGATGCAGAGGGGGCCGCGTGGGGCTGGTGGCTGCTGCAACCTGGAGCTACCTCCCAGCCCCAGGAACGGCAGTGCTGACCCCACCACGCTGTCCCCGTGCCTGGCGCTGAGCCGCTTTGCCCTGCCCCACCTCGCAGGTGGCTTTCCGTGTGAGCGGGGGCAAGCCCATCGCGTTGCTGCGGGTGAAGGTGGAGCCCCGGCCCCACGTGGTGGATCAGACTTTCCGCTTCTACCACCCCGAGCTGACCTTCCTGAAGAAGGCCATCCGCCTGCCGCCCTGGCACACGCTCCCAGGTGACCCACGGGGCTCTGGTAGCAGGAGGTGGAGGTGGCATCCAGAGAGCAAGTTCCCACCATCAGGGATGGTTTCTCTGCTTCCTTGCGTCTTCAAGGCTGTTCATGATCTTGCTGTGGCCTTGGGCTTCCTTGCTCGCTTTTTATCCATCTGCTTGCTCTAATTTTATACCGCGTTGAACCAATACGACCCAGTTGTTCTCCAGTAGCTCAGCATAAGGGATTCCAGTTCACAGCTGCGTGATGGTGTAGAGTAAAACCTCAATAAAATGCTCCATGGTGTTACATCTGGCGTTGTCTCCTGCAGGCGCTCCGGTGGGGATGCCGGGCAGCCAGCCCGAGGTGCATGTTCGCTGCAGTGACCCCAACGTGATTTGTGAAACCAAAAATATGGTACTGGTTACACTCCTACGTCGGTTTGCCTTGTATCCTTCTGCTGTGGTTTGTTGTTTTAATCAGCCTTGCACCCGTGGCAGCATCCTGGTTTATCGGTCTGTAGGAATGAAACGCTGGCAGTGATTAAGCCGGAATTGCCCTTTATTCCAATTAAAATGGGCTGCACTGTTCTGGCACCTGACGCCTAATGTTGTGCCTTATCACGGTGTGCGGCAGCCTGTACTTGCTGGTCCTTCTGAGGAAATGCGAGAGCATTCAGAATGCGGGTGGGTGAGAAGGAGCCCGTTGTCGAGGTGCAAGGTAGAGGTTTCCCCTCTGGGTTGGGGCACCTGTGTGTGTTGGAAGGCTGGAGGTGCACCAGCACTGCGTGCTGTGGGTGGGCAGCAATGCTGCTGCTTGGGGGTGGATCACTGTGTCCCCAGGGGCAGGAGGGGCTGTGCTGGAGGGGGGGGGTGTCTGTACGGGCACGCTCTGCCTGCTGACTCCTTGCTGCTGCTTTCCTGGAGAGCAAACATTTCAAGAGTGGTTGCAGCCCCATTTCCCTCCTGACCTGGTGCAAACACGCAGGAAATCAATACCGGTGTCGTCTTTGCTTTGTTACTCTTTGGATCAAGCCCTCCAAGTTCTTCACCTGGAAGATGCTTTGTGTGTCTCCCCGAATGCTGCTTGTGTTCTGTAGCTCCTAGCAGAGCTGTGAGGTCTGCAGGGCTCCCTTTCCGCTGCTCGAGATAGGAGTGGGGAAAAATAAATGTGTGTATAAATGCAGGCGGTAATGAAGGGTAGTTACTAATTGCTAGTGCATAATCCAATGGTAATTGGATTACGGCTTGTTAGAAAACTTGGGGAAGATTTGCCAAAATTTGATTATGGTTGCAAACCTGGAATGCGATAGTCATTTGTGTCCTCTTTTGTAATTAAAAATACTGGAAGAGCTCAACCACGCTGTATAATAACTTAATAACGTGGTTTTTAACTAGATCCGGAAAGCATCTGCTGTTGTAAGTGGGTTGGTGTTTTTTTCATTAATAGAAAGGAAGCCCTGGAGTCCTCATTAGCTGGTTTGATCTCTAGGTTAACTATTCTAACGATGCTCTGATTTCTGTGCGCAGGGGCCCGGGGAACCACAGGACGTCTTCTTAAAAGTAGCTGGAGGACCAAGCCCGCAGATCAAAAAATTCTTTGTTGCTATTTATACGTAAGTAACAGGAGGCAAAAATAAACCACAAAGAGAAGGAAACACCCAGAGCACAGGCAGAGCAGGAGGAGCGTTCCCATGGATGTTCTCTTGCTTGCTGGTTCCCGAGCTCTGCTTGTTGAGCCGGGCGGGAGGCTTCCTGAAATACCTGTTTGCTTTTCCAATCTTTTCCTCTAAATAATGGTCTGACCATAGGAGACAGCTTTTCCAGATGCAGGCTCATTCATTCTCTCTGCGCGGGGAAGGCTGAGATTCCTTTGAAGACGTTTGCTGGGGTTGCCTTGGGGTTTGCTGGGGTTGCCTTGGGGTTTGCTGGGGTTGCCTTGGGGTTTGCTGGGGTTGCCTTGGGGTTTGCTGGGG
>NC_034428.1:724455-736927 GCF_002078875.1 Numida meleagris
TTGCCTTGGGGTTTGCTGGGGTTGCCTTGGGGTTTGCTGGGGTTGCCTTGGGGTTTGCTGGGGTTGCCTTGGGGTTTGCTGGGGTTGCCTTGGGGCTGAGCGTGCCGACTATGGGCCGTCCCATGGCTCCGCTTGTTTTGCTGCAGGGACCCCTGGCTGGCTGCGCCGCTGCGCATCTGGCAGTTCTACCTGCACTCCCTGCAGCGCCTGGACGTCAGCTGCACAGCGGGGCAGCTCTCCCGCCTGGCCGTCCCGCTGCGCGGCACCCGCACCCTGCGCAGGGTGAAGGCGTTCTGCTCGCACCCCCACGAGCTGAAGGTAAAAAACCCCCCCCACCCGCCTTGCCCTGGGGCTCCCCGCTGGGTGGGCTTGGGGCTGCTGGGTGCCCGTGGGTGCTGGGCTCTGCTGGCAGCGCCGTGACCCTTGGAAATGCAGCGCGTCCCGTTTGGAGCTGGGAGGAATGCACTGCCACGGAGTATTTGTGATAATTACCTCTTGATTAAAGCCGTCGTGTGTAGGATCGTTGGTACGAAACCCCAGAGGGCAAATTATCTGCGTTAATGAGACTATCTGAAGACTAATAATTTCTTTAGAATTCATTTAGTCATAATTGTAAATGGGAGTAATGAAAGGAACAAAAACTCCCATTACTGTCCCATAAACAAAAGAAAAAAAATCTCGACTTTCCGAGACTGCAAAAAGGAACGAATCCCATCGAGCTGGGAGGAGCTGGCTCACCACCAGCGTTTCTTTTCCTTCTTCCCTGATTTGGAAGCCTGCTGGTAGCCCAAAGAGCAGTCACCTACTCGAACGTGTCAGAGCCTTTCTGCAGTGCTGGGCAGGAAGCCCCAGCATGGCGTGCAGCTTCTTGGTCCCTCTCTGAGGCAGTTTCCTAATGATGAGTGTCACCCTGCGCCCTTGGCAGGCTTTCACCTGCTCCTCTTTAAGAAGAGGGGAGGCATGGGGAGCACTGTGCTGTGTACCATCGCATCCAGGCTCGGGGGCTGCCTGCGCCCTGTGCCTTGGCCGTGCTGATGGCAGTGTGCTGGATCCTGGTGCAGTGCTCGAAGCAGGCAGCGTGGGGGGAGGAGATCCCTCCAGCTGTTGGTGCAAGCGCTCTTAGGGTCTGTTTGCTGAGCCAAGTGCACGCTGCTGTCGGCACAGGCGCTGTCATGCAGCCAGCCCTGCTTCATTAGTGTAGATGGGATTGAATATTCCTATCATAGGTGCACGTTCCTTAGTGTAATCAGAGCTCACTTGTATTCTGAGCTGGGCGTCACGGAGGTGCAGATTCTCTCCCAGCTGTTCCTGCCAAGGGGTGCCAGCCTGCCTTCCCAAACCGATCTGCACGCCGTTTGTCTTCACTTATTCCTCTGCTCCCGCTCAGGTGGGGGTTCCCCAGGATGCTGGCGGCAGCTGTGAGCGATCCCGATGCCGCCTTCTCACCCGGGACACCCTCTGCTTCAGCTTTTGGTGACTTCAGAGCATGAGGAGCTGAGCCGTGAGGTTCTGGTGGGGACCTCTGCTCCTTCCTCCGCGCTGTGTTTGCAGGTGGACCCGGCGGGTGTGTTCGTCCTGCCCCCCGACGGCGTCCTGGACCTGTTTGTGGGCGTGAGGCCGCGCCGGGCCGGCAGCAGGTTCCTCTACCTCAACCTGGTGGACGTGGAGTGCCACCAGCTCGTGTCCTCCTGGCTGCTGTGCGTCACCTGCCGACAGCCGCTCATTTCCAAGGTACTCGGGGATCGGCGCGGTGACCGAGGGCCCCGCTGGGTTGGGGGGGGCTGTGCTGTGCCCGTAGCCCGGGGCTGGGTGCTGCTTGCTGCTTTACTGACATCATTCTTGGCATCCACTCTCCTGCACTGTGCATGAGGAGGGGTGCATGCTGGAGGCGGTCCCGCTGTGCCATCGATCATCGGGCGAGCGCTCGGTCTTCGTGCAGACACTGCCATTATCCCAAACTGTCATGAACAAGGATCCTAAAGCCCATTTCTAAGAATTACTGACAGATTAGAGATTAACTGTCCTCCTCGAGTTAATCTCCTAAAGCAGTGTTGCAGAGTAGCCCTGGGTCGCTTGTCTTTACCTGCTGGAACCGCAGGACGTTGTGTTTCGGAAGCGGAGCAGTTCAGGAGCACTGACCTCTGGTAGAACCAGGGGAAGGCTTTCTTGCCCGAGGGCTCTACCCATCCTATTTCCTCATCTCCTTTAAACACTGGAGCACACGTTTCGCCATGCAGGGCCTGAGTAATCTCACTGAAGACCATCATAAAATATCTTTCAGCCTGTTTTGAAGGCAATTCCATGCTGAGGAATGTCAACTCTGAAGTATACCCAGTTGTGAAATTAAAGTTACAGCATGCTGCTTTCTATTAGCACTGTGCTAGGTTAGGACTTTGCTCAAAGATAGAAAATTAGATTCCCCAGTTAATGTGTTCATTTTGAAGATGTTTTCCTGGAACACTCGGCGCTGGGTGAGGTGGAGATCAGCATTTAAACTGATGTCACACCACTCCCGATGAGCGCGAGCCCCACTCTCTGCGCTCCGCCGTGTTATCTGAATTAGCACCGTGGTTATCCCCTTGGAAATAAATTAATTAGTTGGAGCATTAGTTGGCCGGTCCCAGCTGCTCCTCTGGCCCTTTGTCACTCGGTCTCATAATTACTTCTGCGAATGTGGTGATGCAGACTGCAGCCCGAGGAGATGCCTTGACTCAGAGGTCGTTCCAGGCGTAGCTGATGGCAGGAGCAGGGGAGCAGGGCACGGGGCAGCCAGCTGGGCTGGGCGGCTCCTTGGGTGCACAGCAAAGCAGCCCAGGGCCCGGTCTCTGAGCTCTGTGCTGTTCCGTGCCCCTGCAGGCCTTCGAGATCACCATCCCCGCGGGCGGTGGGAGGGGTTCCAACAAGCGCATCACCTACACCAACCCCTACCCCACGCGCAGGCTGTACTTCCTGGGCACCAGCCGGCCCGACTTGCTGCAGTTCAAGGAGGATTCCTTCGAGGTACACCCCCAGCCCCCCACGTTGGCCGTGCGATGCCCCCCGTGCCGGCCTCCTCACGCGCCCGTTCTTTGTACGCAGGTTGCTGGTGGGGAGGTGTACACCATCGGCCTGCGCTTCGCCCCGAGCCAGAGCGTGGGTGAGGAGGAGATCCTGATCCACATCAACGACCACGAAGACAAAAACGAGGAAACCTTCTGCGTGAAGGTCGTCTACCAGTGAGGCCGTGGCACGTGGCGTGGTTCCTGCTCCTGATCCATTTGGGCAATGCGCTGAGCTCCCCGGTGAGCCCAGTCCTGCTCAGGTGAGGGGCCCGTGCCTGCTTCCCACCTCACCCCGTTGAGCTGTGGGTTTTCTGTGGCCTTACTGGGAGCCCCACTGGGGGCACGTGGACCTGGCTGCCCTCTGCCCGGAATGGGGAGGAGGAATGTTCACCCCTGTGTGCCAAACTGCACAAGAATGTCTTAATTTTTGTTCAACGTTTTTATATTTTATTGGGGTTTGAATCTTTTTTTTTTTTTTTAACTTAAAGTTTGCAGACTGTTTCTAAAGTATTTTATACTCGGCGTCAGATTTTGCGCCAAGGCATCGCTGTTTGGGGTCGGTTTGTGCTTTTTTTCACTCGTTTTAGATCAATAAAACTTGCTGCCCAGATCTGACAGCATCGTGGCGTTTCCTTCTGCTGAGGGCAGAACTCATCCATTCCCTGTGGCACCGGACCCACCTTGGGGGGGGGGAGGGTGTTTGTGGACCCCCCCTGGGATGGTGTCAGCCCATTCCCCACCCCCGTGGCTCCCAGTACTTATGGGCACCTTGCATGTGCTAAAGCATCTGCCCTGAAGAGCGACCGCCCTCTCCCAATCTGTTTTACTCTTGTTTGCTATGTGCTGAAAATCTCCTTTTCTCCCTCCCTGCTTTTACCCCGCGTTTCTTTCTGTTAAGTCATGGTCGTTAGTACCCAGCAAACATCAAGCAGCACCTAATTTTCTGATCGCTCCATTTTCGCTAATGGATTAGAAGGAAGCGGCTGCGATGCATCCTGCTGACTGTGAGCCTGCCAGGCTTTTAATTTATCGGCCCCTTCTTCCAGCGCTGACTTGAGTTTGGCCTCGGCGTAACTATTGGAAATCCACAATGAGTTTTGCCCAGGAGGAGAAGGGGGAGGGGGAAAAAAAGGAGGCGAGAACAAAGGCAGGGAGCAAAGGGGATGATGGGGCTGGCTCCCTGCTGGCTGGGGGCTCTGCCTGCTGCCCTCCCCCCAGCTGTAGTGGCTGTCCCCGTTCCTCCCCCCTCCCAACATTGGCCCCGTGGGCTGGGTGTGCATGTGGCAGCCGTGGCACTGCTTGTTATGGGGCATTGGGCTGATGAATGGGTTGCCCCAATGAAGTCGTGTGCTGAGTTCCTCTGCCTCCCCGGGACGGATTGGAAATGACAGCTCGTATTTTAAAAAATGACTGCGCCGTCTCCAACACGGAGAGGCCCCTCCGTTGGGTTATGAAAGTCGATTAGGTGACAATTTTTCATCACGTTTTCATATAGTGACATTCCTTGAGGATTATCAGTGACTTGGTGCTTTCTCCTTGGCTGCTGCAGAGGGGGAAGGCCCAGAGGTGTGCTAAGCACCGCTGTGCTCCCAGGGGGCAATGCAAGTCACAGCTGTGCTCATTTCCCCCCCCACCCCCAGAATACGTTTCTTACGATATGCAAATTACCATAAATCGTCGTAGGGCGTTAACGAACCCTTTTGCTGCCTATTAGTTCGTTCTCACCACGTTAGCTTTAATTAAACTGTGCTTTCTTAGAGCTTAAAGGAATCTCTCGGGCTGGTTAGGAGCAGGTTTAAGGGCACTGGAGGGGCAGTGCTGCAGGAGTGCTCCTATGGGCTGTGATGGCAGGAGTGGTTATGCTGCTTTTGTTCATAATGAAGTTGTCCCCCTTAGCGACAACACGCCCGTAGCACCGTGTGCTTAACGTGCAACTTGTGCTTCTCCCCTTTCTCTCCCGATGTTTCTTGAGGAATGTAAATGGGGCACTCAGAGCCACTCTTTAATTGAGGTAATTTTACAGGGGTCATGCGAAGGTTGCCGGATTGACTGGAGGTGAGAGAAGGAACCCTCTGAAGCTCTGCCAGCTGCTTAATTCAGCCTTTGGAGCTCCCCACCTCTTGCACAGATTCCACTTATGCTCTGTCCTCCCTCTGAGGCTTTGTCCTGGCTGCGTTTGCAGGAGTTGCTCTGAAGCAAGGCGCCGAGCAAACCCCCCTGCAGTTGTTTCACCAGGAGCATCTCTTCACCTGGGGGAGGCATCAGTTCATTATTTGCTTGCAGCTCATGCTTATGCCCTCATCTGCTTTTCTGTGGCTGGAAAAAAGGCGTGTGAATGTGGATGGAAATAACCAAAGCCCAAGAAAAGGTGGGATAAAGGGGGGGATCCTACATCTTCCCCCCCCCCGCTTTCTGTGCTCTTAAGTGGAGTTGGTGGAAAATGCATTAAATTCATTTGCTTACCCAGCCAGGACTTAGCTGCAGAGCATCACTTGAACTTGACCTATTGACCAGCACAAATAACGTGTGGGCAGCTGTCTTTGGAACCCCAAAACGTTGCCTCTGGCACAGGGCCAGGCACAATCCCTGCCTGCACCCTGCAGTGCTCGCTCCCAGCTCAGCTCTGGTGGATGTGGGTTTGGAGCATTGGGTTTTCCCCTGCCCTGCACTACCTGTGTGGTGTTAAAAATGAAAATATTGCCTGTGCCTGGTGCTGCTGTGCTGTAATTAATCACTTTGTGTGCACACGCAGTGACCTTGCATTGCCTGGCTCAAGGATAAAGGGATTTCCCTCCCGAGTGTGGGCGCAGCGCTGTGCTCCATGCGGGTCTGTCCCTTCCCAGCTCCAAAGGAATGGACACAAGGTCAGCAGTTATCTGCTCTGGGAGAGCACCAGCTCTGAGTGCATCCAAAATGGGCTCCTGAAAGCAGGGAGGTGGAGCACAGAGCTCTGACCTCCTCTGGCTGCGCTGGGCTCTGTGCTCAGGTGTGAGCAGGGAACGTTCCAGGTGCTGGCAGGAGAGCACTGGAGAGCTCTGGCTTTTAAGATAAGGAGCTCGGAGTGGTGTAATTACCTCCCATCAGGTTCAAAGATAAAAGCAGCGGATCTCTGCCAAGGCAGCTGAATGCAGCTGGCCTCTCCAATCAAGCTGACCTAGAATGCTGCTCGCTGGGGAGGCTGCCCACCCCACCCCATCCCATCCCATCCCATCCCATCCCATCCCATCCCATCCCATCCCAAACTCCCATTCCAAACCAACGGCGTCTCACTAGGAAACTCCTGGCACCATTTTTCCTGCAGCCTGGTGCAATGTTGTTATCAAAATTGCTCCCACTTTCTCTTGCTATGGAGCAAGAAGAAAACAGCTCCAGTGTGCCCTGTGCTTGCACCGCAACCACCCCTGCAAGGTCAGAAGTGTGGTCTGGACGTGAGCTCAGCTCTGACAAATGGGTTGGGATTGAATTTCGAGCCCCTGCCATGGATGCTATGGAAGAAGGAAGTGCTCAGAGACCTGGAGTTCCTTGCAGCCGTCTCCCACGGGGCTCCTTGCTGGGATGGTGCGGGGCTCCAGCTCTGCTAATTACTTTGTCATAAAATCGTTCAACGCATCACTTCAGAAAGATCCCTCATCACCGGAGGAGCACGCCTAGGGCAGGCTTTGCCAGGCAGCCATCCCATAATATGAACTCCCTTGGTGCCAGATGAGTTCCAAGAAGACCCTTTGCCCATGAAGGCCTCTGGTGGCCCTTATCCTGTCCCTGTCCTCAATGTGCTGCTCCTGGCACGAAACTAATTGCAGAGCCCATCAGCCAGCGAGCTCCAGAGCCACCCATGGAGCCCTCACTCAGAGCTGGTACTGGGCAGCTCCTGTGCTGGTCAATGCACAGAGCTCTGCGGGCAATCACGTCTCAATAGATCATTTCATCATCAATCAATCAGTGACACGCAGGGGATGGCCGTGAGATGGCAGCAATGTGGGGCCCAGGTGCCCCTCTGGGGGCTGTGCTCACCCCTCCTGCAGAAAGGTGCTGCTCTGAACAGATTTTCCACGTCAGGAATCAAAGAAATTAGGTGTTATAATGCGTTGCCCTGGCATTTCCAGCTGGAAGTGTTGTGATTTTCGAGTCTGAAATGAGTTTTTATTTTCAAATGCATTATTCATTTTCTTTAAAAGGTCAAAATCTGAGCGAAATGCTTTGATTCACCTGAGACGAATCTATCTGGGTTTTGTCTTGGGCAGGCACATGGTGAATTGATGGCGCTGAGGCAGGGCCCACCCAGCACTAGGGGGGCACAGGGGGGCTCACTGGCAATGGGGCAGGGCTCATCTCCCCAGCTCCTCTGAGCACAGGACGTGAGCAAGGTGTGTGGAAGCCTTTGGCCATTGCTCACAAAGATTATCTCAAGGTTTTCCTGGGGGACTGTGACCTTTCCATCCTGTTGTTCCCATCCAGGACCGAGCAGTGCCCGGCCAGAGGTGCCCGTTAGCATTTGCAGGCTTTGATTTGGAAATCTCGAATACATCGCCCCTGATTAGAGGAACAGTGTCTGAAAAACTGCGGAAGATTTCTCCGGGGAACCATCGGGCTTCAAGGAGAAGAAATATTTGCTGGTGGTAATTATATATTAGCTTTAAGACAACCAAATTATTTCTGAAGTGACAGAGCATTATGGACACGGTCAGCATTGCTTTCAGCTCTAATTCACGGCGCGCAGGAAGGGAGCGGGCGAACGGGGAAGTGACATTAATTGTGGCCCAATTCATTTCCCTGCATGGAGAGCCACAGCTAATCTCCTTAAAAGAAAAATGGTTTAATCTGAAAGGGCTGTGCGGGATGATTTGTGAACCTGGAGGGAAGTGAGGCAGCGGGAGGCAGTCCCAGGGCTGAGCAGTGATCCCAGGGCTCGGTGGTCCCAGGGCTCAGTGGTCCCAGGGCTCAGTGGTCCCAGGGCTTGATGGTCCCAGGGCTCTGTGGTCCCAGGGCTTGGTGGTCCCAGGGTTCTCTGGTCCCAGGGCTTGGTGGTCCCAGGGCTCAGTGGTCCAGCTCCCACCAGGACACGGACCCACAAGCAGTGGGGGGGGATCCCCATTCTGCGGTGCCCAGGACCAGGCGATCTGTGGTGCCTGAAGTGGAGGAGTGATTCATGTTGCTGTCCCTCCAGAAGGAATAAGTATGGAATATTTATTAGGCCAATTACCACGTGCTCTTGTCCCCTGGAAGTTCGTGCCCTGTAGTGCTCTGAAGGGAGGAGTATAATGTTTTACTGCAGAGAAAAATCCCTCTTTGGTTATTAACATTTAGCTCAACTGTGGCAAAGCAGTCCCAACATTTGAATTTGGAAGGTTTATTCCCCATTTCTCCCACACATCTTCCTGAAAGCATACCAGCGACTTGATAAAAAACTGATTTAATGGCTACAAAACCCGGAGATAAAACTACTCTTAATGGCTTTCTTTGAGATCAAGGCTGTCAAATACCGGGCTCAAAATCCTTCATACAACAAGAGCAACTATATTAAGTGCACTCAATCAAAACCAGGCTGAAGGTTCTATAAATGAAACAATGGCTGTAGGAAATGCATTTTATTAACATCTCCAGGAGAAAGCAGAGGAGATGGAGAGCCCCAGGACTGCCTGCTGCCGTGCTCCCATTCATCCAGGATGGATGGAAGAGGAGGGCATCTTCACAGAGCATCCTCGCTATGTGATCCGGCCCCATTCAAAGGGGCTGGGGGAGCCGTGGGCTGGGGCCTGCAGGTCGATACTTGCTTTGCACCCTGCTTTTCTCCAGCTTCGAACCCCTCCTGATCACTCATATATGCTTGACAGAAAGGCAGGAGTTTATCTTCGGAGTCTCATTCTGGGGATGTTCTTTCCCCTCCTGCCATCAGAGCCATTTCTTGGCTCTTGCAAATGGATTCAGCTGGTGCTGGATGAGCAGGGAGAGTGGACTGCGCCGGGAGGTTTGACTTATCAAATGTCACGCAGATCTTAACTCGGGGGAAAAAGACTTCAATAATTAAATTAAATGAAAAGTCCCCGAATAAAAGCCTGGGAGGCTGCGCTCTCCTGTTTATCTCCAAAGTACAAATAGAATTGCAAATGGGGGAGGAAGATGCCAGAAGACCACGCGAGGTCTCTGGTACTTTTACTGTGCGTTTCCGTCTGTCACGGAGAGTTTTGCGCTTTCATGCTGATTTTCTCTACAGAAATGTTTCCTTTCCATAGGAAGCTTGGGCAGGAGGTTCTGCTGGGGGTGCTACGGGCAGGATGGGGATGGAGCTGCCCCAGAACAGCTCTGCCCTGTGCACTGCTCCCGTGTGTTGCTCTGGGCATCTCCTATGGCTGGGAACCTCCTGGCCCCTTGGCCGAGTCACCTTCCCCATCTGAAGCCGGGGGTTCTGGCACAGCCGTGCCCTGCTGTTAAACCTGCTTTACTGAAGAAAGGCTGTAAAAGGAAATTGATCATAAAAGCAGCCCTCTGCCTTTACTGCTGCTTTAGGCTCCCCTTTGGGACAGAGGTTGAAATTTACATCTGCTGCCATGGGATAAGCGGCGCCGAGGATTCTTTGCAGCGCTGGGTCCCAGCGGAGCCGCGTGGGTGCGGTGGCACTGCTGGTACCCACGGTGCTGCTGCTCCAAAT
Source organism: Numida meleagris (assembly GCF_002078875.1). Taxonomy (NCBI): domain Eukaryota; kingdom Metazoa; phylum Chordata; class Aves; order Galliformes; family Numididae; genus Numida; species Numida meleagris. Next base: position 734,143 of record NC_034428.1, read on the forward strand.
GGGAAATAGTTCTGTGGGGAAACGGGGCCATCCTATGAGGATACAGGAACGGCCCTGGGAGCAGGCTCTGCAGGGCGCTGCTTTCTGCTGCAGCCGGGTTTGGGGGTGGTGGCCTCAGCACCGGCTCACGTCACATTAACAAACAAATTCGGGACAACCGAAGGCTCTTGGCGGATAAATTGCACACACAAAAGAGGGGCTAAATTAATAACATAAATCATGGCTGTGAGCGGCTCGCCCTGCTCCGCGCAGCGCCTTCCAGCAGCAGGTTTCGAAGCCTAATTGTATCAGCTACTCTTTTGGCACCCATTTGCTGCGATCCATCCCACCCCTGCTGCTTCTTAATGCAGCTAATCTCCTGTTGATTATTCCCAGGGTCGCAGCCAAATAAGCACTTCAAATTAAAGCTTTCCCCGCAGCTCCGATCGGGTTTCCATAGCGATCAGTGCGGGGTGCTGCATCCAAGAGGCAGCGCTGTGAGCATCCCCGGGCCCCCACCCCCGGCTGCTGCCATCCCTGTGCTGCCCACCCCCAGGTACCCATCCCTGCCCACTGCCCGTAGATGTGAAGTTGAGGTCCTGTCCCAAATTGGACCGAATCCCCCTGGCTCTGATGGAGCGGTCCATCCTGTGATGCCGACCTGCAGGTGGGGCTGCCCCAGCGCTTTCACTGGGTTCAGCCACACGGAGCATCTTTCTTTGAATGATGAATGGGCTTTGTAATCTGGAATTGCTTTCCCGGGGTGGGTGCGTGGAACACAGCGCCGTGGCCGAACGTCTCTGGAGCACCGCAGGCGTGACGGTGCTGTGACAGCAGAGGTGCCCTTGTGCGCGCAGCCGAGTTGGCAAATAGCTGTTAGATCGAGGGGATGATCGTAATTACAGGAACAAAATAGTTATTAATGCGCTAATTTACCTGGGAACCAGGCTTTATGTAATTACACTCCAGGATCAAGATAAGGTTAATGCATTTACCTTCCCGGATATTTATGGATGTTTTACAGTCGCCCTCCTTTGAGCACCGCGGCACCGAGCAGGGGCACTGGGAACTCACTTGTGGCTGTGGGACTGGGAGCAGGAGCCCGCCAGCAGCAACGCCGCGTTAGGAGGGAACTTTGCAAACAACCCCCCAGCTGCTGCCTGTGTCTGTGCAGTCCCCGTGCCCCGGGAGACCTTCAACTGCAGTGAAAGTTGGGAGACGCAGCATCCTTTGGAAATCCCCGCTCCAGCAGCGATGGCAGCGAGTGTCCTAGAAATGCCAGGATAGAGCAGGATGGGGCGCGGGAAGCTCAGCCCCCCCCACCCTGTGTCCCCACGTCCCCAGCACCCGGCCCTGCTGGCAGCTGCCTTGCTGCATGTCACACCATGTGGTGCTGCTCCCCGTCGCCGTCCGCTCGCCGCGCACTCCGCCTGCCGGCCCCGCAGCGCTGGCTCCCAGGCTGCTCGCGAGCATCTGAGCGGTGTCACCAAGGATCTTCGTTGCGGTGTCACGCGGGGGACAAGCAGCAAGCTGCAGAAGGTCAAAGCTGCTCTAAAAATACATATGTGTGTGTGCGCGTGTGTGTGTGTTTTTGAGTCCCTTGCTTCATTATTCAACACGCGTGCTGCTGTTTGAAAGGCAGAAGAGGCTGAGATTGAGCACAGGTAACCTTTAAGACCAACAGGAGGGCTTAATAAGGTTACGCTGGGCCTCAAGGACCCCTGACATGCTGCTGGCTTGGCCTTTTGGTAGTTTACAAGGAAAGACATTTGTGAGTTATTGTTGGAAGCCCAACAGTTCAACCTCCCCTCCAGATCCTGGCGGCCCAGTAATCAGATGGAAACAGAGAGCTGCCAAAGGGAAACCAACGACGCTCGGAAAATTTGAAATAATTTCCTTAAAAATCAACGCGGAGATTTATTTCTCTATCTAGATGGGAAGGAAAGGCTGTTCTGGGCTATACGTCAGGGCCTACTTAACCAAATCGTGTACAACCATTTTTACAACAAACATAAGTTTGAGTTATGTGTGTTATTTTTGCTAACTGTTTGCACATGGCTGAATTTCATTATGACAGAAGTGACTAACTGTGTAAGGTTATGCAAATGAAGTACTTAATTAAATAGGAGCCATATAGAATAAATCCCAGCTCCATGAAGTGCCCTCTCTTTTTCCTCTCAGGGTGGATTGCTTCCCAACTCCGGCTCCTGGCTGGGAGCTGCTCTTCCCAAGAGACTCCGTGGTCTGGGGAGAAAGGGTGGGCACCCCCTGGGCCATCCTCATGGGCACGATGCTCTGCAGGGCTGCCCGCCCTTCTCCTCTCTCCAGAATCCATGAATCACCCTTGAAGGCATTTCATACATTATCAGGCCCAGATGTTTCCCACTGTACGCTACAAATGTTAATTATCTCCTAATTACTTATTAGCAGAGGCTGGGCTGGCACAGATCATGGGCAAAACGCAGCCAAGTGCATTCAGACCGCGGATGGCAGCGCCTCAGCCGACAGCTCCTTCTGGCGGGGAGCTCATCGGGACTTCTCATTATTTCCCCTCCCTGCTTCCAAATATTTACTGAGGAATTCGAGGTGAGATCAAAGCACCGTGAGGTGCAGCAGCTGCAGGTGGATGGCTGCAGCTCATTAGCATGGCCGTTTGCAGCTGGGCAGAGCAGGGCAGGGCTTAGAAGAGCCCCAGTGAGCATCCCCTGGCCTGCAAGCAAGCCCTCCTCCTGCAGGACAATGCTGTGTGGTTGTGGCACAGGTCAGGAAGGTGCAGCGGGGATGGGGATGGGGATGGGGATGGGGA
>NC_034428.1:737167-840785 GCF_002078875.1 Numida meleagris
TGCTTTGCCTGCTGCTGGTGTCTGATAGATACTTTATTGGGAGATTCGTTGTCATCTGCGAGGATTAAAACCTGACAGGCTGAAATGATATTGGAAACTGAGGAGCTGAGGGTTTCGCTGGATGGAGCCCGGTGTGTGTGGCAAGTGGCAGCGTATTTCTTCTTGGCACCGCAGTTCTATTGATCGCTGTGTAATACATGGGGCTTCGTGCCTTTAATTCTATCAGGTGAAGATGATGGATGGGCATGTGGGCACCTTTAGGCTGGCAGCACTCTGTGTGTTATCCAAGCACGCGTCAGCCCACGTTGCTGACGTGCCCAAGTGTTTGCTCACTGCACAGGGGCCCTGGAAGCGATGCAGGCAAAGCACCAACGCTCAGACTGGGGCAGCCGTGGCTTTCCCTACTGCAAGCAAATATAAAAAGAGAGCTGTGTGAGTCAGGGTGAGTTCTGAGAGGAGGTGCTGAAATAAAGATCACTGCAAGGAGGTGAAAAGGAATGCAGGGCCACGTCTCTTCTGGTGCAGACTTGGTGTGAGGCAGCCTGGATCCCATGGGTGCTGGCAGTGGCTCCGCATCCCGCGTCACGGCCGTGTCCCCGGCGCATCCGGGAGCACTGCAGGCCAGGGCGACCCTGCCCCGGGTTTTCTGCTGCTTTGCTGGATGGTTTCACAAATAACTGTTTGCCATGAGATATCGCTTCTCATTCTGCATGAAGGGGCTGTTTTATTTCAATCTGCGGGAGGGAATGATGAAATCCATTACGTCCAATGCTCCGAAAGCATCTATAGCACAGCTTCTGCGAGCTCATATTTTTTTTCCCAGAGACCGATAACTTGGAGGCTTTGGGCTTTTGTACAATCTTTAATCTTCTAAAGTGCGGCATAATTTAGCTAAGAAGTGGTTTGGTAAATTTCTTTTTCTTTTTTTTAGCGCTTTTAAGCTCTGCCCATGCTGAGCAGCCTCTGGACCTCGAGGTGCAGGGAGGCATCGTGCTCCAGATCTGAGATGGGGAGAGCAGATGGGCTCAGCGTTGCTGCGGCTGCTCCAGGTCCCGAGTGTGGTGATGGGTTCCACACAAACCCCATGTGGAAACTCTGGTGTCTGGGAGCTCCCTGGTACCCGGTGCTTGGTCCATCACTGCTTTCCTTTTGTCTCCTGCTCCAAAGTGCTGTGAGTGAGGGGCTCCGTGGTGGGGTGCCAGGTTGGCCAGTGGGGCGGTTGGTAAACGCAGGCTCATCTCACTTCCAATGCTTGTTTTTGAGCCCTCTTGTCAAGAGAGGATGCCAGCTGTAATTCCTCGCGATAATTACAGTGATGCAGGTCCCAGTAGCACTGACCTAATTTGCATCCAGTCCGGATGCCAAGAAGGTGTTTTTCTCCTGTGTTTATAAAGAGAAAATGCTCAGCAATAGTCCCTGGGGATGGTTCCCTCCCCTCCCCTGCGAACACCCGTGTAAGGTGGCTGCAGAGGGATGCAGAGCCTCCCACTGGATGCATAGAAACCAACCAAACCCAACAGCAAAGAGGAAATGGAAGGCTTAGGAAGGGAGCTGGGAGAGTTAATTGGGGCAGGGGCTGCTCTTGCTTCGCTGTTAATTTGAATGTGGCATTGCACAGATGGGAGTGCAGCATCCAAGCTGCCGTGAAGCTCCCTTTGAAGCTCACTGAACACTTCAGCATGCTAAGAAAAAAATAATCCTGCTGGCAGCTAATGGAATACTTGTTAAAAACATTCTTTCCTACGTGCAGAATTCAACATTTTCCCTCTTTTCTCCCTCTTTTATGATATTGCCTCACTTCTTCCACTCTGGAGGTCCCTGTTTCAATTCCTGTGACCGTGGGGCATCGTGCTGGGCTCTGCTCCCTCAGCATCCTGTATTCCCTCTGCGAGTGTTCTCTGTGCAGTCTGTGGGATGAGATCCTCCTGGTGATTTTGGGTCCCAAGCAACTCCTCCCCCCCCCGAGCTCCCACTCCACTGTAGGGCTGACCCTGCATGGACTGCAGAGAACTCTTTTGCAAAGCAGGCACCAGTCGGGAAGCAAGGCAGACAGCTCATTTAATTTACTTTCCTCTCTATTCCGCAGGATTCCCAAGAGTGAAATTGGAAGGGCTTAAATTGTGGAAATAGCTTGTTTGGTGAAGTTACAGCCCCAAATTGAGGCCATCTGTGATGCTGCACGGTTCGTGCCATGCAGCGCGTTCCCAAGCAGTCTGCTCTGCTCCGTCACTTCCCCGTGGCAGACATGCTCGTATCGCCGCTCCACGTCTGCAGCGGTGCTCAATGGGGACGTGCGGATGGGTTGGGGACGTGCGGATGGGTTGGGGATGCGTGGATGCATTGGGGGAGTCTTGCATCCTGGATGTCCGTTGGATCGAACTATGCACCGTGGAAGGGAAGAAAAAACCAAGCTGTAACACTTTTGTGGAGGTTTAGAGCTCTTTACCTAAAGGCTGTGTTGATGGAGAGCTTGGGTGGTGGCTTTGAAAAGCAAAAATTTTCCATTGCCTTTCAGGCTGTGCTGGTGCTGAGCTCGCTGCTGGTGACCCAGCCCTTCCCACCCACGGAACGCGTCGGTCGGGAACCCAGAGCTGGAACAGCCTCGTGGGAAACACTGGGACGGATGAATCAAGGAGTAATTTTCTGTTTATGGAGCAATTGCTGTGTTGTGCAAGCAGCCCTTTGTCAAGGTAATGGAAGTGCTTGGGCTGCACGGGGGGCTCCAGCCCTCCCCTCCGTGGGGCAGCAGCCGGGCTGGGCTTTGGGTTCGCAGATGCTGTAGGAACTCCTAATGGATGAACCTCTAATCCCGTGGAACATTATAAATGTGGGCTGTGCGTTAGCAGCACTCATAGTTCAGGGACTTCTACATCAAACAGCGCCTTTACAAATTGCTTTGCTACTCCTACAGACAAGTTTTCCTTTCTCTTTTATGTGCTCATAGAGAGGGAATTTACCAGCTGTTGGCAACCCACATCAGATCATTTTAAACGAGTTATTCAAAATATCATTAAGGATCCTCAGCTCGCGGAGAAGGAAAGAAAACCAAAACCTGCAGCTGAAGGCGGTGCCTGGGAGGGATGCTGGCATGGATGAGGTGATACTGGGTCACTCTGGGAGCTGCCATCACAGCGGTGGGGCCGGGCTGCCCCAAAGCCACGGCTGGGGAGGAGGGAGGCAAGGAGAAACACAGACACTGCTCCGGCTCTTTGAGAAGGGCTGGAAATGCCGACAGCCCACAGACTGCCCTGTTTCCATGGCAACAGGAGGATGCATCCAAAAGGACAAAGTTTGGAACACTCCCACATATGAGCTGGGATTTTTGTTGTTGTAAGTCAATTCCGTGTTATTATACCTTATTTTTGTAGCGATAATCTCCTGCTTTAATAGATCTCAGAAGTTTTTACAAGCATCTCCCAGGTCTATTTTTACCTCTCTCTGGTGCAAAAAAAAAAAAAAAAAAAACAAATGAGAGGAAGTCAGAAGAGGGGGGAAAAGAAGGCACAGAGTTGGGAGACAAATGTCAGCACAGCTTTGATCCCCCCCCGGATGCAGCTCCAGTTGTATCAGTTTATAAGCATTAGATTTGCATATTCATGTCCCTTAATTTGCTCTTCGGGGGCTGAAATCTAATAATTAATGAACAAAATCTTCCTGTGTGTGGGGAGGAAACCCTGGTTATGCAATAGAGAGATAATCAGACATAAATAACCTGGTGTGCTGGAGGAAAGGAAAGGCAGCCCGAAATCACAGTGCATGACAGCAGATCTCGGCCGGGCCGGGGCTGTGTGGGGCTGCAGTGGGCAGCCTCCAGCAGCGTGAATCAAGCAATAAATCCCCTGTGTTCCCCCTTTATTAAATTCCTTTTAGGAACACAGGGGCTCGCGTTCCTGTCTGCTGTTTATCAGCAATTAAGGTTATGGGCAGTGAGGTCGATGCTGATGCAGCCGCCGTGGGGCACAGCTTCAGCTTCAGGTGTATCCATGAGAATGCTCTTGTCTTGGCCGTGCATTGCTGGTTGTTTTCTTTTTTTTTCCCCCTCTCAGCATCTGGGTGCTCTTTCCGTGTGCCACGTCAAGCGCTGTAATTACATATAGTGTTGTCAGCAGCAAATAAAGATTAAGTTGTCGGGAAGATAAAGCGCGCTGGCTGCGGGCTGCTGCCTGCAGGTGGGAGCCGTGCTGCTGGGCATGCTCCTCCTGGGCTGTGCTGAACTGCAGAGCTGCTCCCCTGTAGCATTTCTGCCCTCCTCCCCTGGCCCTCTGCCTTGTCCCTCCTGTTGCTGGGCATGAGCCCTATTGAGGCCGCAATAATCAGCTCCCACCTCCCTGAATCCATGAGCTTCATCTGCTGTCCAGGAGCGCTGGCGGCCCTCTGCGAGGCTGGAGATGAGCTGCCCCTATCATGACTTTGAGGAGGGGAAGGTGCTGTTGGCTCCGGGTGCAGCTGCAGCGAGCGCTGCCAGCGGTGATGCCGTGTGCTGGGGACTTGCTTGGGGACGCTGGTACAATCACTTCTGCCTGGTGCTGTGCTGATGTGGGGATTTGCCAGCTGAGCAGGAATTAAGGCTGCGTTCACCACTATCAGCCAGCGGCAGGCCGGGAGCTGGCTCAGCTGCCAAGCTGATACACTTGGCCTTTTTCCTCCTTCTCGCATTGATTTGGGTCTTGCAAACAAAGGCATCGCTTATGTCCTTTAGTCCCACGCGCTGCCCACAGAGCAGCTCTGGGCTGGGATGGGCCAACTGCGCCCACTCCCCACGGGAGCTCCCCTCCAGCAAAAGCCACAAATCCCTCCTGACACAGAGTGCCTCTTGTGCCCTGCCCAGGGCTGCCAGCAGAGCAGGACCCTTGGCTGGATGTCCCTTCTCTTCCTTGACCTCAAACACAGCACAGCTGGGGCGGCTGCTTAAGGGCACGGCTTTGGAAGGCCGCAGCCACTGCTCTGAGTGTTCCTCCTCTGGGGATTTCCCATGAAAAGTGCTCTGTTCTGCCTCGAGTTCATCCTTCCTTATAAATATTTTATGGCTCTTAAGTAAGAAAATGTTACACAGCCGCTAAGTGTGTTGGATGGCTCTTTAAGCCTCCAGTGTTTTAACACTAGGCGGTTTATCATTACTAATTCCTTTGGTAATTACGGTAGGAACAATAATCAGAGAAAGCTCCTTGGGTTTTAACGCGGGTGTATCAGCTCCACAAGAAGGGATCTTGGGCAAGCAGTGGGTGGTAGGACACGCTCCTTTGGGGCAGGAGTATCACCAGGGCAGCAGGAGGAGGTGGAGGGCAAAGGAAAGCGCAGGGAAGTGGTGGGGTCACCATCCCTGGAGGTGTTTGATGTGGAGATGTGGCACCGAGGGCAGTGGTCAGTGGGCATGGTGGGATGGGGTCGGACTTGAGGATCTCAGAGGTCTTTTCCATCTTTATTCTATGATGGAGAGCCCTGATCCTGGCCTGGCTGGGGGATGACTGAGCACCACTCGCTCCCTCCTCGTGTGCTCCATCTCCCTAGCACCCCCCGTGCCTTTGCCTTTACAAGCACCCCAAGTGCTTTATCAGAGAGCTGCTTTGTTTTTTAACAAGTGAAGCAAGAGAGCAGGGGAGCGCAGTGCTGGGGCTGTGTTTGGCTGTGTAATGTTCATTTCATGCTCCGCAAGCAGTTACCGTATTTAAATTGCAAATATTAGTAATGCTGTCAGACTTCAAGGGTGAATGTGACTTATTCATCCCAGCATGATGTGAGTTAAAATGCATAACTGGAGCTCAAGCAGACAAGTCACATTTTATTGAAAAAAAAAAAAAAAAAGACGATGGTGTATGTATTAATGAAATTGCTCCAGATTGATTATTTCTCTTTTTGAGTGGTTTATCAGGGAAACAATTCTATTCCTTAACAGCTAGAGATGGGGACCTGTCATGTGCATGCTGGCTGAGAGGCAAACCCGGTGCAGGCGTGTTGCAGCCCTATAGCAGAGTTCACAGTGGGTCTTTGCCATGGGGGATGGTGCTTCCAGGCACTGGTTTAGGAGCTCGGAGGCTGGGATTAAGGAGCAGCCCTGCAAACTTGTGGCCGAGGAGCTGACTGCTCAGTGCTGTGCCTGCCCCATCCATGGGTGTCCAGTGCTGCGTTGTGTGGGCAGTGCTGGCCACCATTGCCCATGGTAGGGGTGGAACTGGATGATCCTCAAGGGCCCTTCCAACCCATGCCATTCTGTGTTGGAATCAGAACCCAATCCATGCCATTCTCTGATGCTGTGATGAAGGGTGGAAACGTTTACACCAGAAATTCCAAATTTCGCTGCGGGTTGCCAATTTCAGCCCATGTTCTGGGGCTCGGTTTGAATCATTAACATCAGAGCTCAGCTTATTGAACTGCGTTATCTATTCCTAGCATCAGCTTCTGTAAAAAAAAAACTGTATATATGTTTAAAACTTTTTCTTTCTTTTCTTTCCACTAATACATTTAAAATAAATTCTATGATTAAAAATGTTAAAAGTTTAATTGTCTCCCCTATTGTGCCAAAGTTCAAAAGGAACATTTATCAGTCTTGAGTTTAGGCTGCAATTGATGTGTGCAGCTGAAAGCTTTTTAATTCACTCAACAGGAAACAATGAGCACAACTGATTAAATTTGAGCTGGTAATTTATTCACAAGCGTCAGCATTTCACACCCTGTAAGAAAGTTTGCAACCACGGGGCCACGGAAGATGGAACCGAGTGCTCGGTGCAATTGGTGCCAGTGGGAGCATCCTTGCCACCATGGCCATACCGTGTTGGGATGGAGGGGACATGCAAGGCTCGAGGTGGGGAACAGCCATGCTGCTGCTGGAAGGAGTGGATGGGGAAGGCTGGACATCATAATCTGGCCCCGTAATGTGGTTTGCAATATTTAGATTAGGCCAAAGAAATTGCTTCATTAATCTCGTTACCGCTGCTGCACCGAGCGTCCATTCAGAACAACATTTGGGAACCTGCCATGTGCAGCCTTCGTTACCAAACGGGAGCTGCGTGCAGCCCTCCCGCTCCCCTTCCAGCAGAACGTGCGTGGCCGAGCTGACAACTGAGCAGAGCTTTGCCCTGCACAGAGGGCTCCAGGTGGGCAGCAGAGCAGCCCTGGGATGCTCGTTCTGCACGTACCAACCCTCGCAGGCAGATAAATGATTTCCTTCTATGTGGGCTGCAGCAAAACTGCTCCAGGAGCTCACGCGTGCTGCTCAGCGTGGATTTGTTCCAGGCTGGCCCTCCCCCGGCATAAGTTTAATTGGTCGTTAGTAAAGAGCCGAACAGATTTGGTGCCGTATTTTTAAATTAAAGGCGGAGTGTTCTGTCACAGCATTGCCACCCCACACCCTTAGGGCTGCTCCTCGTCCCGGCTCTGCCCTGGGCTCGGTTACACCGACATCACGGCCAGCACGGCACTGCCTCACGCTCGTGCTTCACTCTGCTCAAAACGTGCAGAGGTTTTAAGAACAGTCAGGAAATCTGGGCAGATTTCCCAATAAAACTTTACGGTGTATTTCTGAACGATTCACCCCAGCTCTAACCTTAAAACCCCTTTATCCCTCATTACCAGCGCGCTCAGGTTGGCCACATGCACTCCCTTTCCCTTCGCCGAACAATCTTTCCTTCACCTGCACATTCTCTTTTATTGTCCAATAAAGAAAAGGTCAAAGCCAATAGAACGATGCTGCTGGTGCCGCCGCATAAAACCACTCTTTCACCACCAGTAATTAGGGGTCGGTACCGTGAACGCTGAACAAATACTCTTGCAAAAGTCTTTCAGCAGCGTGTTATTGTATTTTAATGAGCACGGCCCAGAGCCATGCCAGCCTTTGGGAGTGCTCCTCCATCGCGCTCCGAAGAAATTTAACGGGTTTCTGGTGACATTTCCATTTTAATTTGCCATTTATTATTGGTGAAGCAGAGGCAGCTCTGGATGTGTGAGTTTCCTTCTCTCGAAGCTCTTATGGCCCAGGCAGGGAGCAGGGGTGATGCCAATGGGATGGAGCACAGGGGGAGCATTAACATTGCTCAGCCCCAGGTGCAGGCTATTGCCTTTGGCCACCCTGGGGGCTCTGCTCTATGGGCCCCATCACCCTGAGGGTCTCCAGTGCAGGATGCTGCACACAGAGCCGAGTGGGTTTTATGACAGCATCTACAAAGTGAAATCCTTATCCATAAACACTCCGAAACTGCTAAGAGCAAAACAAGCAACTGCTGACATGAAGGCTATTCTGGACAGCAGGCTGCATCCGTCGTAACAACTGAAACCATGCCAGCATGCTGTTATCCTCTCTTCTTTGCCTCTTGCCCTCCCCTGGGCCCATCAGGTGGGGTTGCCCATGAGGAGCGTCGCCAGCTGTTGGGTGGTGATGAGTTAAAGCTGTTTTATTCTGCCATCACTCTTCCTGCTCCAGGGAAGACAAATGGTTCATTATACTCCCCATCATTTTCTCTGATGCCTGGCTGCCTCCCATAGAGATGTTGGGGCTGCACCATGGCACGTCATTACCATGATCTCTCAGAACAGGCGTGGAGAGCAGTATTTCCTATTTGGATGTGTTGATTCATGCCAGGGGCAAACCAGAGCGATCAATTTTTATTTTTCTTTAAAAACCGCCTATGTAGACAGACATAGCACGAGAAAATAAACAATAAAGCACATCTTTTACCAGCTCAAGAGGAAAAGAAGAGAAAAACCTGTGGCTGCAAAAGGTTTTGCAACAGTCAAACAAATCTCACGGTGGCATCTTTCAAACCCGCTGACACCGAGCTTGAACAAATCCGGGCAGATCCGCTGGGTCCTGGGTGCCTCAGCCGTGTGTGTGGATGTCTTTGTGACAGTGATTCCTGCTAAGTTTAGGGAAAAACACCATTGATGCTGCTCTTTGTCGTCACTGAAACGCGTATTCACAAATGGCCTCATGGACACTCAGCTCTCATCCGCGTTCCTGGTGGTAAATAATGTCTTTCTCTGGGCTTTTAAGCGTGTCTGCCCCTGGGAGTGAGGGTTGCAAATGGAAAATGGTTGCACTCCTTGGGTCCGTGGCCGTTAGGGGGGATGTCTGCAGATATTACAGGAGAAAATTTCTGGAATGTCTCTAGCGGTACAATGCACACACTGACTATTTATTGTGGTGGCTATCAGGTTCTGGCCTCCTTAAGGTAAATATTGAACTCCTGGGCAATATTGCCTCTCCAATCCATGAATTATGATATTCACTTCAGCAGAAGCCTGTGTCTGTGCTACAGGCAGGGCAGAGCAAGATGTGAAGGGCAGAATGAAGCCCTCCAATGGAAGGTTTACCTTCCACAGCAAGAAGAGGGAAGGCTAAGGAAAAAAAAAAACATCTGAAAGCTTTGGGTGGATTTTTTCCCCTAAAAAGTCTTCATTTTCACTTAGAAGAATGACTCACTCCTGACTGTATGACTACATGTTGTTAAAATAATAGGGCTGGTGTTTCTAATGAAGTGATGGCTGGCTGTGCAAGGAAAACACTTGAGTTTCGATAGCAAAATCCTGAGTACTTTAGCTGGTACAAGTGAGTGAGAGTTCAGAACCTGCACTGCACAAGTGGAGCATACCATGGGGACCTCCAGCAGCGAAGAAATCAGCGCAGACTTGGTATTCTAAGTGGGAGTTTGGTCCGTGCCCCATGTGGAGTAATGGGATGATGCCAAGTCGCAGCCAATTGGAGGCCAACGTCCACCAAAACCTATGGATGGATCCTGGCCCTGTGCTGCTCAGAGCACCTCACCCAGGACCACAGCTGCTCTGTGTGCAGCCCTGAGCGGTCCCCGGAGATCTGATCCCTTTTGGTTTGTCTACTGCATCGAATGAATGAAACACTTTGCCAGCTTGGAGAGAAACAACAATAAAAGTGATTAACAACAGGGCCTGTTAATATATAAAGAGCAAAGCGTGTTTTATTTTCTCGCTGGAGGTTATGTTATTCCTGTTGTTATTTTTAACTGTCTTCTCCCTGGCTGCTCGAGGGAAACAGGAAGAGCACACTTGAAATTAAGTGGAAATTGAGGTGCCCAAGCACCCGGGGAAGGGGCTGGGATGGCTACAGCTGTTGCCTGCTCCCAACCATGCTTCCTTCCAGAATGTTTTTTCCATAAATCGGTGCTTTATTTTGATAGGCGGGAGCCATTCCTGTTCACACACTTTCAATGTAATGTGGGAATTAGTAATTTGTAATAGTGGCTGAAATCACTTTCTAATACATAAAACATAAATACAGCAAGCACGAACAAATGAGCCATAACTCTCTCTAATGGAAAACACTGCCTCCCTTCTTTTTATGGTGTATGGAAAAAATGGCCCCACTATTTTCGATCATTAATTTTGTATTGGCCCAAACCGTGGTGCTGCTGGTTTCCAAAGTACTTCTTGCAAAATAATGAGGCTATTTATTAGTACCAACGAGGCTGCACAGAAAGAACAGTTGAGATAGTTTCTATAGTAACTCCCTGCTAAAACATTTGACATTCACCCCTGCTAAATCTGTTCTGCCGCCTTAATTGCGAGGCTCAGCCGCGGAACCCGTGGCGGAGGCTTTGGGTTGAGGAGTCCCCATGCTAATTTTTCTCCATCCATTACACGGTCCATTTTAAGCCATTACTGCTATTCCTGGCAGCGGCCGGGCTGGGCTGTTAATGGGGGCAACGTCTCCATTTTGGTCATTGCATGCTTGGTGATGTCTCCCTGCAACGTGCCGGTCAACGCGCTCTATCCAGCTGAGGATCTGGGGGAAGATACATTTCCTCCATTGATCGCACTGTCCTTTGGCACACTGCAATTCTGGACCCCTCCCGGGACGCCTGGGCTCAGGGCAAGCCCTCAAAACCCCAGTGAGGCTCAGCAAGGGAGGGAAGGGAGCGAGGGCTTGCACAGTCCCAGTATCACAGCACTGTTGAGAAGTGATTGCATTTGGCCATTCAGTTACTTCCACGAATAAAGAAAAACACAATTATTCACATTCACCAGTCGGATGCTCTGGGAAATAAGAACTAATTCTATTTTTTATGCGCTGCTCTAGGAATGGTCTGTATTGAGTTAGAAAACAATAAAAATCCCTGGCAGCCCATTTATGCGTTCAGGCACAACAACCCGCCCGTAGGTCACCGCCACGCGATGCCTGCTCCTTGTAGAGCAGAGCTCCTTCTGCCCAGGTGCTGCTACGTGGCAGTGCTCCTGTCACCTTGTCCCCATGGGATCCCACCTGCCATCATCAAACAGGAGCTGACAACCCTGCCCGTTGCAGTGGGAATGGAACCAGGTGATCTTTGAGGTCCCTTGCAACCAGAGCCAATCTATGATTGCAAGATATGTGCATCATGTCCATAGGATCATAAAATCAGGAAGGTTGGAAAAGACCTCTAGGATCATCACGTCCAACCACCAGCCCATCCCCAACATGTCCACCAAACCATGGCCCCAAGTGCCACATCCATGTGGTTCTTCAGCCCCTCCAGGGACAGCGACTCCACCACTACCCTGATGGGGAATCCTGTGCCAACGCTTGGCCAAAAGATGCTCACGTGCCAAAAATAGCCCTCAATATTCAGTTATCTCCTGACTGACTTTTATTCAAATCTGTCTGAGGTCATCCTGGAAGAATTAGTCATCAAAAATAGAAAAAGTTACCGCCACTTACCGAGAGCACGCTGGACGAGCTTGCTGCAGGAAATGAGCAAGACAGCTTTATGAGTAAATTAACAAGATTTATAGCACCAGCGAGACGGAGTCAGCACTAATAGCTGTTCCTCCTGGTGCCCCACGCTGCAGATGGGCAGATAACGAGGGCAGAGCATCAGGGGTGGCTTACAGGGGCCGGGGTGTGGGGATGGCAGTGCCGGCTCCACGGGAGCTGCAGATTTCACAGCATTACTCCTTTCAGCTATTTTTTTTTTTTTTCAAATTGCTATCTGTTCTGAGGAGAAATCCCTGCCATGACGTAACTGCTCGCAAACAGCAGAAGGAAGCACGTGGCAGGATAAAGCATTATAGCTAATTCTACATAATTAAAGTGTAATTGGAAAAAATAATTAGTGAGGCTACCGCTGATCCTCAGCAAGGTCCTGGTGAGCCCACAGCCCTCTCCAGCTCCGTGGGGCTGCTCAGGGCAGCGGGAGCAGGGTCAGGGCAGGGGTACTGGCGCAGACCCCCCTGCACTGTGGGGATGAGCTGCTGGGCAGGGAGCTGGGGGATTATTCCGACTAATTATACCTTACTTCTCATTACTTCTAATCACTTTATCATGGCAGCCTCGTGTTTAGTTTCCCTCACTCTCATGGCTGTCCTGGCAAAGGTCAATCAGAAGTCAACACTCCCAGGCTGAACACTCCTATGGGAAGCCTAAACGGGAAGCACCAAGGCACCATCCCAGCCACCCCACTCACAGGTGGGATCACTGCATCTTCAGGAGGAGAACTGGAGATGTGCCCCTCTCCATTAATCTCAATTTGGGTAGCACAAATTCCAGAAATTCATGGATGCCCAAAGATGAAGGAGTGGGTAAATTTATCGGGGAAGTTTCCCACTGACAGTTATTCACTTAGCTCTACATGACAGGAGAAACAGGTCTGGGGGGGCATCAATCAGCCCCAGCCCGTGGGTGCTTGCAGGGTGAGTGGAGCATCTCCCTGCCTGCACTGCTGCTCTGGCTCACTGGCTGCTCCCGTCCCCCATCAAACCATTATTAGAGCTGGCAAGCCATCATGAGGAATAAAGATTTATTGTGGTGTAATTTCCCAGGAGGAAGAGATTAATGCTGGGGAGAGAGGAAGCAGTGTTTGTTCTCTGTGGGGATACGGGCGGGTTTCACCCCTCCGGCACCAGTGGGGCATCGGGCACCCCATGCCAGGCAGCCCCAGCCCCAGCACCTTCCCCTGCCGATCTGCTGGGCAGCACGAACCCAACCACAAAGCAATGCTCCGGGGAGCAAGGTGCCGAGCTGCAGCGCCCAATTACAGCCCCGTGGGGAGCCTGGTGCAGAGCATCTGCTCCAGCACCGCATCTGCGAGCCCTCGCCGCGCTCCCCGTGTGATGGCACAGCAGCTCTGCTGCCCTGAGAGCTGTGCTCATTTCTGTTCTGCTGAGCTCTTCAAAGACATTTGTTCCCACAAAGGCCGCCCGCCGAACGCCGCTTTGTTCTCTCCCAGCTTTGCAGGACGACAACAAATGCCTGGCACCGGTTAATAAGAATGACGTGCATTCTCATCTGGCCATCACTCCGGGCATAATCACAGGTTGCAAGGGAATGTGCCATGAATACAACATGCTGGAACTGAGAGGTTTGGGGGGTTATTTTGTTGAAGCCTTTGCCCAGGGATGGCTCCCTGTTGCCCAGATGGAATAGACCCGGAGCTGCAGCTGCAGGACCTGGGTGGCTCCAATCTTGCACCCCAGTGCTCTGCAGCACCTCCTGCTCCCCATGCAGCTCTCAGCCCCCTGCGTGTCGACCCTCCAGGTCCCTTACGGCGTGGGACTCCTCGTGCATCAGCGGGCTGGCAGCACGCCACGCCGTACATCACGGGAGGCTGTTGTGCTGATGATGTATGGCACAGCCCCAGCCCTGAGCACGGTGATGGTGATGTATTGCAGAGCAGGAACAGATCTGTGCTAAAATACATCAGCATGAATTAGTGCGAGGCCGGCACCTCGCCGAGCGGGAGCAGCCGCACGTGCAGCAGCAGCGCCCGGGGAAGGGGAGAGGAAGAACATGAGAAATCCACGGAGGAGCTGAGTATTGCACTCACTTATTGATTTTTTGTAGAGGAAAAGATAATCCACGGGCTCAGAGAACAACCAGCGCTCATAGACTGTGATGGAAGGGCTCCTGTGAAAGACCACTATTTTTGTTATTGCTATTGGTGGACATGCTTCGTAGGAGGAGGGAATGCTTATAATGCCTATTTCAGTTTTGGCTGGAAAACTTTCATCATTATCATTTCAATTAAAATTGCTCTTTGAAGCAGTTTGTCTTCAGGCTCTGCCACATGAATCTTTGCTCTCGTGAACACGGGAAACTTGAGAACTAAAAATGACCCTGTTTTATCCAGCCTTGTTTTATTTCTCCTCCGATGGGTTCCATCCCAGGGTTCTTGTCTGGGCAGACAGAGCAACGGGGCCATTTGCTGATTGTGGGCACTTTTGTTGGCTACGTTCTCAGCTATGTGCACCTGAGTGGGGTTGCTTAGGGGTCTTAGTGACCCATGGTGGATGATCCCCTTACTCTGTTTATCCTCGTACCATCACCTAAGATGAAGCTGGACGCTTCTCCTCTTGCCCGTTTTCCAAGCTGGCTCTCCTACCTTCTGGAATGGGCAATGAATACACATGAGCTGGAGATTATTCAGCACTTCCATAAAACAAACTGATGTTTGGCGCTAATTTATGGATATACCGAATTATCTCACACAAACGTAAATAGGATATAAAAAGAGAGATCAAAAAGCGGAACCTACAGCTGAGCCAGTCTTCTTAATAAGTAAGCAGGAGGAAAGAGAAAGAGGAGCGCCGTAATTTATGCTTCTGTGTGTCCCACTCTGTCCTCAGGAACGCGAACATCACTGACTGCCGACTGCCCTTGATAACTGCTCGCAATGTCATCTTTTTAATGAAAATTAAGTGCTTTGGTTGTACTAAGTAGAAGCTGTGCGGCCATGTTTAATTGCAGCGCTGGGAGATGGCAACCTCATTTGAAAGGAAGTAGGTCCTCAGAGGATTCAGCGTGGCCTTTTCTTCAAAAACAACAGGCACCACGAACTTGTAAGGACTAAAAATACCTTCCCTTGCATCTGTGCAAGCCGTTTCGTTTCCCCTTCATTTTCTCTAATTTTCTTTGTCTCCAGCTTTCCATGAGCTGATGCGTTCTTAATTACAGCCGCATCTGCCCACCCTGCGCATGGTGGTGGGCGCAGCGCAGCACCGGGCTCACCGCGGCGCTTCCAGCCCTGCTGGCAGAGCATGGCAATGGGTGTGCTCCCATCACAGCTTTCCATCCTCCATGCACGCTGTTATTTTCTATCAGCATCAACCAAGATGGTCCCTACCCCTCCCCGTGCCAGGGCCAGCCTTGCCAGCAGTGCTCTCACCATGGTTGGGGTGGTTGCTGCCCTTGGAGCCCCACGGGTGGGACTGGTGCAGCTTTTCCATCACTTAAGAAAAGCCTAAATAAATCCAGTTTTCAGAAGTCATATATTCCACTTCTAATATACTACGCTGTTTTTCATCCCGATCTTCAGGCAGAGCCGCGCTTGCATTCCGGCGAAAAGCAAATCCCTTGCTGGATTAGGTTAGCCTAGAAAAACTCTGTACATAAGCAATTACACATCATTTCTGAGGTGTTTTGTCTCCTCGCATACAGAAATCAAAATCCCCAATCAACAATTCATGGGAAGAAGCGGCTCCAACACAGAACAAAATGCGTGTTGTGTCCTTTCTTTAATCAAGTTAATGGTCATCATTTCACATGCTAATGTCTCCTCGGTGGTCCATCAGCTCGCTGCAGCTGCAGCAGTGTTTGATCTGGTGCAGTTTACCTAAGAGACCCAATTACAAGCTTTCCTCCAAGCAGGCAGACTTGGAAACCTGGCGAATAAAACCCTGCTGTGTCCACAGCAAACTTTTCCTCTGTCATCACAGATGGCAGGTGAATCATTTCAAGGCTTTGGGTAAAGCAACCGAACAGCAGCGTGGTTTCTGTCCCACTTTTTTTTCCATTCCCCAAGGGCTTGGGAACCAGCAGGAGGGCACGGGGGTGCTGGTTCCAACTGGAGATGCAGCTCCAGGGCTGCAGCTGGTGCACGCTCGGTGCTGGAGCTGCATGGCCAACAGTGCTTGCGCTCCGGCGGGCGGGCGATGAAGCGCTGCTTGCATCCCACCAGCGCCCAGGACCCCTCCGCTTCACTCGCGAGGCTGGAAACACAATTAGCATTGCTTTCCCCTGGTTATTTTAATTGGATCCATGGTGACGTGCCGGCGCACCAGCCGCGAGGTCGGGGTTGTGTGCAGCAGCTCAGCGGTGTCCCAGCTCTGGGGTGGGGGATGCGTTGGCGTTGGCATTGCCATCTAGTGGCATTCGCTCACAGCTGCCTTTTGTCCTCCATTTCCTTACACAATCAACAGCGACCAAGAATAACCAAAACTGTGTATTTGATATGTGTTCTTGTCATCTTTGCATCTGTTTGCTTGGCACGCTGTGCCTGGAAGAAAGATGTTAACCAAAGGCAAATCCAAGATGTGATCATCTCACAGAAAGGTACGCCAGTTATCTGGATTGGCTTCCAAGAGCTCCATTCCCCCTTTGCTCAAGTGGGGAGGCAACCACGAAACTCTGTAAACGGCAGAACCCATTTTCTCCTGAATTATCCAGGCAAGGAGTAAAACACACGCACCAGTGCGCAGCGTATTTGAAGATTACAGTGTGAAAAGCAGAAGAAACCCCAGGCAGCCCATAGCCATTCCAACACGAGGGGCCGGCACAGCCCTTGGCTGCCTGCAGCATCCTCAGTGCCGCAGTGCCCAGTGGGAGCATCACACGAGCAGGCAGCGATGTTGGGAGCGCGGGTGCCGGGCGCAGCACCCCTGCGTGGTGTCAGCACGAGGCCCCTCTGACAGCCACTTGCAATCTCCAGCGGCGGCAAGATAAGGGGGCTGCTAAGGAAAAGCCAAACCAGAAAGATAAGAGAGCTTATTCCGTTCAATTATTGAGCAGATAAGGCAGCAGAGGCGAGCTTGGCTCTCCTAATCCATCCCCTTGTGCTGCAGAGGGTCGGCCTCTTCCCAACGAGCCATCCCCACGTGGCTGCTGCGGTGTTCGTCAGGGGCTCAGCAGTTCAGACCTCCCGCCAGCTTATTTTTTAATATGTAATTAGCCTGCAAGACTAACCCTAAAGCACAAGATTCACTGAATCTCTCTGCTTTTAAAATGAACTGGCAGAGAACTGAAGGAGAGCTCGCTCAGACGGTGCTCATAGATCCTGCACAGCACTGGCTGCCAGCCCCAGCCTATGCAGGGCCAACCTTCCTGCAACAGCCTCTGTGAGCCTGGGACCACTCTTCCCCATATTTCTTGTGAAATATGAGCTTGGCATTACTCACAACCTTTGCACAAAGGTTAGGAGAGAGCTTGCTGGGATTTTCCCAGTGATTCAAAGTTGGGATGCACTGTCAGCAAGGAAGATGAAACACTCTCCCTGGGCAAGGTGCCCACAGCTGGGAGCACGGATGCGGGGCAGCATAGAGCACAAGGTCACAATCCTGCAGCAATGATGCTCAGCCACAACTCATCCCGGCCACGGGGACAACTGCCTGCAACCACGCATGTTCTGTTTGAGCAGGGCACAGGTTCGTGCTTTGGGGAAACTTCCTCAGATTTTTAATTATCACAGGCAATTAAGACTTTAATTCTGCCAGGCTCCAGCTGCTGTGCTGGCGGAGCTCCAGCATCCCAGCCACCACCTCCCAGGTCCACACAGGGACGCTGGGCACAGAGCAGGAGCTCCAGGATGGGGTCTGGGTGGCAGCCCAGCAGGAGCAGGGCCCATTGCACTCCTACCTGTGCACCAGGCTGTGTCCTGACTGCTTTCACCATCCCCACGGGGCAGATTCAGAGCACACACATGCCAGGCAGCGGAAGAAGGAGAATGAGCAATGTGGAGAGGAAAAGATGCACAGAGGAGGAACACAGCGCTCTGCACCTGGCTTTGCTTGTCGGCTCTCCCCCGGGCAGGCAGAGCAGGCAGCAGAGCTCAGAACTGGGGAGGGAACACCACGTGCACCTGGGGACATCAAAGCCCCAGGGCTCTGCTGGGGTGCAGAGCACAGTCCTCTGCAACATCCCTTCTCTTTTCATGATGAAGACCTCTTTTGTAGCCTATATCTAGAGCAAGTCAATACAGTTGTCATCATGCACACGCTCGTGAGAATGTGTCTCTCCACTGCTGCCTTTCACATTATCACAAATAAATATCACCTCGAAAAACAGAGGGAGCGTGAGCCCTGCCTCGCCTGGCGTCCCATGGTGTAATTAGTTAGCGCACATCAGCTGAAGCCTGAAATGTGGAATACAGAAATCAGAGGAGCTCACCCAACGAAACGGAAAATGAGAAAGCCTCGCCCAATGGAAGAGCTCTCTAAATATAACCATTGCTGCAAAATTATGTCAGAGAATAATTCATACTCAGAAATAGCTCTGAAACTTAGTGGAAGCATGAGCAGCTAAATAGAGCGAGCCACAAGGAACAATGCGGAAACGGCGTAAACACGACGGACGCGTTAGAGGAGAGCGTGGAAGCGATGATAAGGAGTATTCCAAAATAGTTCTATGCAGGCTGGCAGTGCTGGTTTGCATGGGAACGGGAAAAACCTTGGGGAGAGGTGGGAAGCTTCCTCCCCAGTGCTCACCTTCTGCACGCAGGGAGGAGTTGCATGGCTGCAGATCTGCGGCTGCTCCTCCCGGCACAGCTCACTCCCGTTCCTTCACTTCAGAGTTATTTCTGCTGCTGTCCTTAATTAAATTCAGTCTGATTGGATTTGATTAAAAGGTATCGATTGTGGGGAGGGGGCGTAAGGGGCTGTAATTGCGGCCATTTGTCAATAGCCGGGAGCCGGTGGGATCTCATCATTAATAAATCAGTGCTGGTGCCACTCAACACGGGGCCATGGTGGTGCAGAAACACAGCTGGGCTCTTCCCCTTCTGGACTCAGTGACAGATTCATACCATTAAAAACTGCAAGCAGTTGCAGCGAGGAATGAGGGGAGCCCCGGGATAGAGGGAGGGAGATGGCTTGGTTTGGCCGGGACGTGCTTCTCCAACAGCTGAGACATGAAGAAGTTACAGAGCAACACTTGTTAGCTCTGCGGCAGCGCATTGACACAACTCCAGCAGAAAATGGGGCCTGAAACGAGCAGATTGAACGCTTTAGATGCATTTGCATTACTTGCAGCACACGGTCATACCTCCCGGATTGGGCATGTCGAATGGCTCCTTCCCAGCCTTTTGTAGCTCGTCAGCAACGCAATGGGCCGCGCTGATGCCTTCAGATGTCTACGGGGTGATGCGAGCGTAAAAGTGCCACTTCATGCTTCGAGATGCAGCCACAGTAAATCAATCCTATTCATTTCCACCGCTTACGAACCGCAAATATTTTGTCAGGGCGAATCCAGCTCCTTGAGACCAAAGGCAGAGGATGCGGGGGACTCTTTAGGGTCAGTCCCATGGTGTAACTCAGCCACCCGGCCCCTGGCTCTGCCATTGCTGGATGGCAACCCAGCACATGGAGCAGGAGGACACATCACCTCGCCATCTCCTGAGCACCGATACCCCAGCACTAATCCACGCTGACTTATAAGGCATCGTGACTAATGTGGCCATAATCAAAACGGACCATAATCATTATAGCCATAAAGTGATCCTTCCACTTCCCTATTACTAATCTTCAGCTTCTCCTCGTGACCTTTACTTTTAAATGTTTCAATATAAATAATGCACTTCTGTGAATACATTCTTCTGATTATTTCCCACAGCTCTGATTCTCCATGTGCGACCGTCCCTGAAGTGGTAATTTGTTCTCTTTCCTGGTAATTGCAATTTTAGAAATAGCTTTTTCAAACGCTCGCAGCCTGATCTCTGCTTCGAAGAGATTTCCTCCTTCCTCCCCTCCGCCGTGCACTGTGACACGGGGTGGTGACATGGGGCAGAGCGGGGGCTCATGCTGCCCCAGGAGACCCCACTTCGGCTCGGAGCCTCCTAATGATTTCCAATTAACTCTTATTAATTCCAGCTGTAACAGGTTCATTTATTCAGCTGGCCGGGATGGGGAGCATGCTATTACTGATAATAGCACATGTTTTCCCTTCATGTAGCGATACACAGAGGGAAAAACAGCCCAGCAAAAGAGAGGTTGGTGGGAAAGCACCGAGGCTTGCAGTTATCAGTGATTAATCCCCATCGTACTCGTTCATAATAGACGTCGCGGCGCAGAAGTTAACGCAGTAATGACCACTGAATGGACTGCAATGCTTCTGCAATGCTGCAGAAGAGCAAAACGCTATGGGGACAAAGCCCCCCAGGCAGACAGCCCCCAGCTCAGCTCCTCTCTGCCCACAGCTGAAGTGTCTGCAGCCTGTGTCTGAGGAGGGGGCACTGGGGGACATGGCAGGGAGGTTCCCCACCCCCTCCTGCCCCCCCAGAACTGCTCCCGTCCATGCAGTGCCATGCCCCTGGGCCTGACCTTCTGCACCCGTTCAGAGAAATGGTCGGTGATTAATTTCAGCTGAAGGTTAAGAGCCAACATAAGCTACAAAGTCAATGACTAATCTATTAAGCTCCCCAGTAACTTAATTTACATGTTTTTAATGATTACTTCCTACCTGGGCACTCTGAAAACTAATTGGACTTGAATCGTTAAGTGTATTCAGAGGTGGACTCAAATTAATAAGTACCACTCAGGTCTGCTTTTAGCTGCAAAAGAAAATCAACCTCGGTTCCCGTGCTGCCAGAGCACTCATTGCTATGCAAATGCTGCGGCCTCCTCCATTCACAGGGTATCTGCTCTCTAATAACACGGATGCATTAGCTGGGGAGCCAGGCTGTGCTGTACCCACTGCCATTTAGGAATTAAAATCCCAATTAAGGGCTTGATGCACTTCTTGAAAATTGAGTTTTTTTGTCTTCTATTGTGGGGAAAGAAAAGAAGAAGTCGGTTCGGGATTTCAGATGGGCAGCAGGCCATGCGTCCTCCCGTGGTTCCCAGCGTGCACGGGGCCAATCAGGCGCAGTGGTTTCTGTCCTCCTCCAGCAGCTGCAGGTGGTCAGGATGGGTCCATCCCACACCCCATGGTGTCCTGACTGCACGGTGAGCAGATGAAGTGGGTCCCTTTCTGCACACGAGGAGAGCTCTTGCTTTGAGGAAAGGATCTGGTGACGAAGGAGATGTGGCTGGAATGAGAAGCGCCTACTTAGGAGCTAACATGAAAGCCCTTTTAATGTAATTTAATGGCAGAAGGCAAAATGAGGTTTAGAGATGCAGCGCCGGTTCTCTGCTTAAGGAGAGGATGAACACTTGGATTGGATCAATCTGCAGAAGGATCACATACAAAAAAAAAAAAAAGCAGCGTGGTGTTTATTTCCCTATGAAGTCTGGCATCTTTGCTGGAGCTGTGGGAAGTGAAATGAATTCATTCCGCGTCGGATGCGTACAGCTGTCCCCTTCACAGCACGCGCCCATGGCTGCAAAGCAAGGATGCTCATTAAGGAGGAGCAGGAGCCCAACAGCAGGATTGGGTCCCATTGGATCCTGGTGCGAGCTCTGCTCTGCAAATGCACACAGCAAGGCGAGGGGAAGGCGCATCACCGCATCCTGCCCATGCAACCACAATGCTTCAGCAAGAAGCAAACCTGAGGACGCACAGCTCCTGCACCCTGCTCTGCACCACGCACAGGGGCTGCACTGGCAGTGATGCCCAACAGAGCTGCAGCACCGCTCCCACCCAGCAGCCTCCGCTCCACCCGGGCAGCCCCAACCCGCAGGGATCCTGCGCTAATCATCGCGGAACGGAGAACTTCGCCGCTTGCCATCAATTAATAGCTGAGCAAACAGAACACAGCGGTCATACGGGGGAAGGGTGTTTCCCCCCCCCCCCCGCTAAAGAACAGTTCTTCTAATGAGGCTTGTAATAATAGTGATTAATTTGTGTACGGCTGAATTTTCAGGTTTGCAAACAAGAAGAGGCAATAGCTTTGTGTTACGGTTGACTCACATAAGCAATGTCCCCCCCCCCATCCTTCCGAGCCTCAAGTGGGCCGTAGAGAATTTATTTTACTGATTAAAAAGTTTATCAGAATAAATCCACAGCCCCAGGAGGGTATTCGCTGGGTCACAGCCAACGGACCCACAGTGCCATCTCCAATGTGGGGGGTGCCATGGGAGCCCCCTGCCTCAACCCCCAGTGCCAGGGCAGGGTGGGAGCTCAGCCCCACAGTTCTCCTCCAGCACAAAGAATGGCTCTGACAGAGGAAGCCGAATTTCCTCGCAGTCCACAGAGGATGGAGCCTTTCATTGTGGGTTTTTCATTAGCTCACAATACAGGAGCTGTACAGATGCTGTCTGTTCCCCCCCAATAGCGAGGAAATTATGCACCTGGGCTAGCAGCCAGCATACAGAGGATTTATGCTTTCCAAGGCCTTTTATTAACTTGACAACATATGGCTCTATCCAGAGCTCTGCTCCTGTTCCCCAGCCCTGGGCTGGGCTCTCCCCACTGCCCTGGGGTAGCACAGAGGGGGGGGAAGTACTTGTCCCTGAGTGGGTGGGGGTCAACGAGGTGACACCAAACAATTTCCATATTTAATAACGTTTTAATTCCCCTTTTTTTCTTTTCCCCTGCACAAACACTGAACAGTTTTTAAGTAGCATTGCCAAGCTCTCAAGAAAGTCAAAGAATCTCTCTCTGGCATGTGCCTGAGCTCACGGAGGCACAGCAGAAATGGGCTGACACAGGACAAGCCTTGACTCCAAACAGCTCTCCATGGAAACCCGCACTGAAGATGCATTTTCCACTATAACTGGGGCACATTCCTACACCAGCAAGAACCGACTTCTTAAGCAACAGAACCCCAAAGACAATCCTCTACTTTTTCACATTCATATCTGATTTTCATTCTTCACGGATTCCTAACATGAAAGGCTGTGACGGACCCTTTGGAACCGGAGCCTGCCCCAGCAGCTCCATGCACGTGAGGCAGCACTGGAAAGCAGAGCCACAATTGATTTTTGTCTTTAAGATTCAGGTTGCAATTGATTTCTTGCAGATGGAAGCTTTGCATCTAACGAATGCAGCGATGCTCTTGGAAATGCACTGTAGCTGGCAGCAGGGCTGTGGGCAAAGGAAGCTGCTTTTGTTTTTAAGCATTAGTAACTCCCAGCAAAAGCCCAGGCGGCGGAGCTTCAGCAGGTGAAGGGCTGGCAGGAGGGGGGAGCAGCTCAGAGCAGGCAGCACCGCCAGGAGAGACCTTGCCAAAACATTTTCATATCTCAATATGTGTGGGAGGAATGTCTAACGATGTTGAACTTAAACTGGCTGGAAAAGTGTCACATTGCTGCCTGGTTTTAGACACTTCTCTTTCCTCCTCAGCTAAAACAATGCTGCACAGCACTGAGCTAAGCCTCAGTGCTTCCCCCCCCCAGGCTCCCAAGCTGCGCAGCCGCCCCATGCACTCACCTTGTGTTGTAGCACTGGATCCTGCCCCACACCATCCTGGCTGCCCCATCCACTGCTGCATCAGAGCAGAGCCTGCCCAGAGACAGAAAGGAGAAGCCCTCCTAGAAGCAGCAATAAGCTGAAGCAAACTGAGCACTCCCACCAAGCACACCTCCCTCTCCATCCCAAAAGCCCTACCAAGCTTTGCAGCAGCTCATTATGGGCTGAGTGCCCCCAGCTGTGCGCCTTGCCCAGCTCACACCTGTGCGCCCAGTTTGTTTTTCATGCCCATCTCCACTGCCAGCCTTCCCCTGCAGCCTCACTCAGTAGCTACCAAGTATTTCCAGCTCCTGCAGCTTTGCTCTAAGAGCTTGGTCCAAAAACATGGCTCTGCTTTGCACTATGAGAGCTGGGATGGCTTCAGAGCGAGGGGAGAAGAGGAGAGGAGAGGGGAAGAGTAGCCTTACCCGCACTGAGGCACCTGGCCCCAGCTGTCCTCTGGTAGACGCACAGAGCTCAGGGTGTTATCAGAGATGTGTCAGCAATATACTGCAAATGCCACCGGGAACTTTGAGTTGAGATTAAGAGCTGCCATTTATATGTACAATAATGTCTCGAATCGATTGGGGCATGATCCAAATAAGCCTCGTGTAAGCTCGGGCACTGCCGCCTGCACAGCTGAGGTGTGCTGGCCTCGCTGCTGCCTGGAACCGAGCACCCCCTGCACCCCCAGCCCCATGGACCCCACCATCTGCAGGCCTTGCTTTTCCCTTCATGCACACACCCATGTTCCAAAGCTCCCGGCCATCACGCCGCCTGTTTGTGCATCCTGAGTGCAGGATGAGTTTGTTTACCGAAGCTCCTTCAAGTGCGGAGCGTGAGGATACAATGGCGTTGGAGTATTGTTGAGTGCTTTCAAGAAGATTACACCCGCTGAAGTAGTAATTAATGTTTGTTTTATTACGTTCTGGGGGATGATCGGCCAACAAGATAATTCAAATAAAGCAGAACATGCTCTGATTGAGCGCTGCTTAGGCGCTGATTCATTGCAAAGTGGCCCATGCAAAGGACTAATAATTAAGAGAAAAGGCACAAGAAGGAGCATGCTCACCATTCGCCTGCCCTTCTATGTCATTAAAATGATGGAAATTATAGCTTAATGAGTGGAAATCAGATGTGCTCTTGAGAATTTCGCGTATTTGGTTTCCTTACCCACTGCAGTCTCTCCCACGTGCTCAGCCCAGTGCAGCTCCTGTGGGGTTTTGGCAGCAGGATCGGGGCCGCTCCGCTTGCCGGATTAATTCTTTGCTAAAGTGTCATTAAGTTATACACAGGGAAATTACTGTGCCCCATTATATGGTAAATAAACCTCAGCAGGGCTCGAGTGCTGAGCGTTCGGCAGGCTGAAATCCATCCAGCTCTGCTGTACTGGGATTTGGCAGCGCCCCTGCTCCTCCCCATGGAACCGAGGTGGCACGGAGCTGCAAAGTACTGGGCTGGGGTGCACGTCCATTGGGCAAGGATGTCATCTGCCCTGCTGCCAGCATGCTGCACCGCTCCGGTCCCACAAAGCACCGTATTCATTCCCTTTTCTTCTTTGCTGATTCGAAATCCCCCTAAATGGGGAGAGGTAAATTCTCTCCATAACGGAGATGGCGGATACACCTGCTCTCCATATAAATTATCTGCTGCACGGGGACGCTGGCGAAGGGAGGTGCACGATGTGCCAGTGAAATGGCTGGGAGAAAACTGTCCTCCATCTGTTGAAATAAATTCCACCACGTTCATTTCTTGGAGGAGCCGTGCAGGGACGTGGCACGTTGAAGTGCAGGGAAGCAGCAGGGAAGCCGGGCTGCGCTCTGAGCCGCGGTCCCCCGGTCCCGCACCGAGGGGTGGGTTCCCCTCCGCTCTATGGGCGAGGATTTTCCACCAGATGGAGCCTGCGGGCAGACGATGCGCAGCCGGCTGAGCCGGGAGGAGAGCGGCTGTCTGCTGCCCTGCTGCACGGCTGTCCATTCCGTCTGTCTGTCTGTCCGTCTGTCCGTCTCCCAGGTGGTGCCATGCAGGGCTGGGAAGGGGCTGCCTTGACTTGCCTCGCACTGCCACGCGAGCTCCCTGGGACCTGTTGCAGGCCCTTGTGTGCACGTGTGTGTATGCGTGTGAGTGCAAGCGTGCGTGCGTCTGCCAGCTGCAGGCACGCAACCAAGTCACTCCCCGTGGGAGCTGGTGGCTCAGCTGGGGATGACTCGAGGGATGCTGCCAGCCAGCACCAGAGATACAGCCTTAACCACAGAGAGCTCCCACCAGGACCTCCCTGCAGCCCTTATTTTCCAGGCTCAGCGTGGACCCACGAGGTGCCCTGCACCAGCGTGTCCAGCAAGCTCAGATGTCGGCTTGGCTGTGGCACAGAACCACAGACTAGAACCACAAATGGACACTCAGCAGAAGCTGCCTTGCACTGAGCAGACAGCAGAAGGAGCGAGCTCTGCATCGCCCCAACCTCTGCTCCTTGTGCTGCTGCCTCCAGCTCGGCACGGGGCCGAGGAGCAGCTGGGCAAAGTGCTGCCACTCAGTCCTGAAAGCGTGTGTCGTGGCCGGGGGAGGAGGGAGAGCTTCCGGAGGGGACGGCCGCATGTTGCAGCCATCAGTTGTTCCAGCTGGTCAGATGGAGCAGAATGGAGCAGCCCCATGGGCTGGGCTGGCAGCGGGGCTCCCACGCGGCGTGCATTCACCCTTCTCTTTTGACACATTGCTCCTCTGCTTGTTAATCCGGAGAAGTGGGGGAGAGCGCAGCACGGATTGAAACGAATGCCAGAGCCAGAAGAATAATGTCAGGAGCAGGGGGTGCTCTGGAGAGGCCGTGCCCACGTGTCCCACCTCCAGGGAAACGCCCTCCCTCTCTGTAAGCTGGTTTGTACCCAGAGATCAACAGAAAAAAAGGTTTATGAGCACTCCTCCAGCACCTTCAGCCTCGTCATTTCTTGGGTTTACTTATCCGAAATTTCCCTCTTGCTAGAAATTCCTGAGAAGTGGAGGGGAGGGAAGCACCGCTTACTGTAAGCAGCTTGGGGAGAAAAATAGCATTGTGCTTCACATGATTTCCACATTATGCTAATGCACATCTGTTGAATGTCTCCTTCCCATTATGAATTCCAGCAGGTCCTTGCTAGTAAGTGGGAATCGCTTCCATTCTCTGCTCGCTGTTCTTTTAATGGCTGCGTGTTCGGCGGCCGTGGCGATGCTTGGGCTCCCAACCCCGTCCAAGGCCCCATATCTACATGGAGGGCTGCGCTAGGAAAGCCACCAGGTGAAAGTCTCCAGCCATGGAGCAAGGCAAGAGGCTGGGATGGGTGAACCTGAATAACACTGGATTGTCCAAACCCCTCTGAGACCCAGTGATGTGCGTGACTGCGGTGTGAGTGCGGCTGCGTGCGTGTCAGCACAGGGCTTAGCCTGGAAGGATGGAAAGGGATTTGCTGGTGACACGGTGAGTGGGGAAGCCTAGAGGCTATAGGGAGCATGAAGCTGACGCAACGGCTCAAAATTAAAAGTTTTTGTTAATTAAAATCGAGGAGCCCTAATCCTGCGCAGCGCGGCGCGGGGCGGGCACAGCTCCTGCATTGCAGCTGGCACCGCGGGACGGCAGCGCTTCATTAAAGCCAATATAAATGGAAAGAGGATTTGGACACACAGAGGCGACAGATAAGCAGTGACAGGGAATATAGAAACATGGCCTACTTTTGTCAGCCGGGGGAAATCGGCGCCGTGTTATTAGAGAGGCAACAAGGCCGCTTTGATACGGGACACCGTGCCTCCCACAAGGGGATCAGGCAGGGATGGCAGCGCTGGGCTGCAGCCAGCAGAACCCACCCGCCACAGCAGCACCAGGGCTGCATCCCAGGGCTCGTCCTTTGCATCCCAAAGGCCCCAGAGACAACAAGGCAGGGGGTGCCCTTGCCTCTGTCCCAGTTTGCGTTCCTGTATCACCCAGCCAGGAGGCCTCAGCTGCCCTTGCACAAAGCACAGGGAATCCTTGAAGTCTAAGCCTTGGTTCTGAGCCCAAGAGGAGCAGACAGCACAGCCTCTGTTGCTGTCGTTGCTGCTGCATGCTCAGCATCCCAGTGCCAGGCTTCCCAGGTGGGACCTGACAGCGTGTGCCACCGGCAGCGCCCGGCCAGGAGCTTGTTTTTCTCTTTCATCAGTGGGAGGTTTGCAGCAATTCACCTTTCTCCTCCTGCTTCCTTGCAGGGATGTCTGCCAGTGCTGGCCCGGAGCCCAGCAGGTGCAATTTATTCCTATCAGGGTGCTGTGCTCACAGCTGCGATATTGCAATGCCGTGTGTGCTGCAATGCTGTGGGTACCTCGGGTGCTGCAATGCTGTTATGCTGTGGGTGCTGCAGGTGATGCAACGCCATGGGTGCTGCAATGCTGCGGGTGCTGCAAGCTGCAGGAGTTGTGTGTAGTGCAGGGACAGACACCTGCTGCCAGCCTCCTCCCATCCACTCTGACCTGCTTCGTCCTGCCCTTCCCTGCCACGCTCTTGATGCACACAAGACTTTATTTAGCAAATGCTTTCGGTGTGAAACTCACCTCTTCTGGGACACGCGCTGCTCGCACTGTAGTGATTAATGAGCAAGACGAAGACCTTCTCCTTGCCCCATCACCCTTGAAATCTGCTTCATCGCGCATAGTAAGAGGGAAGAAATTTGGGTGATTATGCTTTTGTCGTGCTCTTCAGGTAGATCCTCGCTGTGATTGCAGCCTCTGGGTTGGAGGAGAATTTTTATTTGAACAATAGGTCAAATGCGAATTCACCTTGCTCCAGACACAGGATATTACCTCTGATTTTGGAGCCTTTTGGCCTTTTTAAAGGAAAGGAAAAGAAAGAAAATCCTCACTGTCTAATTACATTGGTTACAGGCAATCAGATTTAGTCATCTTCGGATGGCTTTCATTTGGCATTGACTGATGACACTTCAGCAGCTGCCCCGAGCACTTTCTGGCATTACAAAGGAGTTTTGATGTTACACCACCACCTCCCCATGGCCACCTCCATCTCCATCCCTGCTGGAGATGCCCAGTGTGGGGCCGGGTGCTGGCAGCACCCCTGGGTTCCTCTATGGCTGGGAATGCGGGGCTGTGAGATCACACGTCTGGGAGGTGGTGATGGAAACTCCACTCGGACCTGAGGTTTGAAAGAGAAGAGCAAAATACAGCTCTGAATAGTCCCTATCATCTTTTATAACACGGCACTCTGATAGTGGAACAATACTCCCAAGGAGAAGGCTGATGTAGCCGATAAAAAGCAGATTTGTATTTCTGAGACAGGGGAGTGAACGCAGGGGCTGAGCACATCGCTGCAGGGAGGCATTGCACTGACAGCTCGGGGTGCACAGCAGCAAGCACTGCACCAGGTTCTGCACGCCGTGCCCTTGGTGTTGGGCTAATCAACACTGCCCATTGGGAATCCGGCCCATTTGTAGCTTTTTTATCCTATGGACCTAACCTGCTTCCTCTAAAAGTTTCCACGCTGCACTTTTCGAGTTGGGAAGTCTCTTCTGATGCCTCAAAAAGTGGCAGCTTGAGTCTCCTCACTGTGCTGTGCTTGCAGCCCGTGACCTTGCTATGGAGCACCGTGGCATCGGGCGGCCGGGACGGCTGGGTGCTCTGCCAAGGAGCACCGCTGACATGAAGGGAGATGGACACCTTAACAGACTGATAAGGAAACCATCGGAACATCCTAATGTGAACACAATAAATAATAAATCCTTCCTCGTAGCCAGAATGTCAAATTCTCAGACCTGTGTCTTAAAATAAATAAGCCTGGTATTTTTAGATAACGGTGCCTTTAAAATATGAATGTTATCTTCTAACGTAGCAACGGGTTGGGAACAACAAGTCTGAGCTCCAGGTGCCCTGGTTTTCTGGTGGGTCAGTGAGGAAAGCCTTCTGCTCACTGGGCAGAAAGCAGCACCCAGAGGAGGACCCACATCTTCCCCAGCAGGGTACAGCAGGGACACAACCAGCCCCTATGGCTCGGCAGCTTTATGGCAGAACACAGCCTGAATAATTGAGGGACTCGGGCAAGCCGCTTTTACAGAGTAATTGAAACACGGAATATTGCACCTAAAATTCCTAGCTATGTGTTTTAGTGAATAGCTTTAAGCAGATAATCACTTCCCTTTGCAGGAAAAGTGCAGCCGGGGTCAGGTTTGATATGCTGTAAATCAGCGCGCTGGAAGGAGCAGCACCTTGTTGTTCCTCAGCGTGCTGCTGCCAATTTGGAATTGATGTATTATTATTCCACGGTTTGCTGTTATAGATGCCGCTCTTTGGGGGATGAAGTATTCCCCTCGGCACTCAAACTTTAACGTTAAAGGTAAACTAAAACAGCATTGCTGCGCTGGGAACCGAGAACGAGATGGAACAGAAATGTTTTCTTTCTTTTCTAAACACAAAACACGTGCGAACCGACCCGCTCCTGGGCTGCCTTCCTGGCTGAGGTCACAATTCCTGGCATTCCCTGCTTGTCCCAGGCCCACGCTTCCTCGGTCAGTGCCTCACCCCGGGGTGAACCTCTCCTGCTTGAGGAGGGGGCATGGATGGGAGCTATGGGACCGGAGCGCCCAGGCACTGACGGCACCAGAGGAAGAGAAATGCCAGCGGATGAAAGATCTCCTCATTGATGGCAGGTCAGTGATGCTTGAGCCTGGGGAGCCCTGGGGGTTGCAGAAATGCATGCTGATGCAGGAAAATAACTGAGAGAGTGAATGGGTAATGGCACGGTGGTGGTAGGAGAAGAGCCCCAACTCAGCCACGCAAAAACCGCAGCAAGAACGCGGCGGAGGCGAGGCGCGAATCAATAAACAGCAGAAATACGTCTGATAAAATCAGCAAGGCAAAGATGTGAAAGGAGCTGACAGCTGGGAGATGGATGCAGGACAGGGGACGGCTTCAGGAGTGCACACATGAGAGAGGGACCCCGAGGCAGGAGCCGGGAGCACGGGGCTTTGGGGTAAGGACGCTGAGGTCCCAGTGTCACAGCATTGTGTTAATGAGCCCATCCCCGCAAGTTACGCCTCGCGTTATCGCTGCCTGCAGTTGGGAACACACCCAGCAACAGATATCCCAGCCTATGTAATTGAATTATTTAGGGGCTGACATGGCATGATGGAAGAGGCTTTCTTCCTATTTTTAGGTTTCCATCTACAGGGCTGGAAATTACAGCCATTAAAATGCTCTATTAGTAATGATATATAAAGGGGAAAAAACTGATCAGACTTTCCTGGTGCACATGGAGCATTAGGATATCATTAATTTTAATGATAGAGCCCAAAATTACAAAGCTATTATAATCACACTTGAAGTTGCTGGGAAAAAAAAAAAAAAAAAACGAGGACCATTCTAAATTATTACTAATGAGTTAAAAAATATTTAAATCATATTTAACAGACCTGAAAATTATAGTGGGTATTGCCATGAGCTAATGGGTCCGCCCTGCCAGCAAACACCAACCAGCTGGACTCAGGGCGTAGTGTAAGGGTGATGGGGATGGAGCAGGGCTGGTGACATGAGAATGGGTTCCATCTTGGGAGCACCGAGGGCTCTGCTTGGCCTTGGAGCTGCATCTTCAACAAAGCATTCTGAGAGTGCAGCAAGCATCTGATGGCAGAAGCCGTGTGCACGTTCTGTTGGCTCATGGTTTGCTTTGCCCGCACCACGTGCATTCATTTCCTCCTGGTTTTGCCCCTCCTGGTGCATTGCATGGGGATGGGGAGCACGCTCCTGGTGCTTGGGGGCTCATCTGGAGCCAGTGCGTCCCTCCCCTCCCCCTGAGGGTTAGATGTGGTCCATCAGCCGCCGAGCAAAAAATATAATTACAGCCCAGCGTGCTCCGAAGTCACAGCAATTAGTGTCCCCTGGGGGACGGGAGATTTTATCTTGGTTTTCTTTTAAAACATAAATGGCTGAGGAACAAAGTGCTTGGACAAAGCAGACGGAGGAAAAGGAGCAACTTAAAACAGAAACCCCAGAGAGCGGAGGCTGTGGCCTCCCACCTGCCTGGGGGAGTGGGGGGCAGGAGGCTATACACCCCCAACCCTCTGCCCCACACCTCTCCCCAGAGCAGAATTGAGGGAATTCATCAGCGTTTGGCCCCACGGATGCGTCCATCCCAGGAAAGTGATGGAAGTTCCCAAACTGACCCCAAACCTCAGCCCCAGTGCCAGCCTCGGGCAGGGCAGCAATGCATTGCTGGCACAGCCCAAGTGTCCCCCTGGAGCACGGCTGCTGAACGAGGGACAATTTGCTGCCTTGCCCTTAAAAGCTGCTGTCATCTCCAGGTCACCAAACTCTTCATTTCCTTGTAGAAAAACCTGTGTTGTCCAAAACCTCTTCTTTAACCCATGCATCGTCCCTGAGATCTGTCCCAGCTGTGCCCAGAGGGGTCCCACAGCCAATGTAAATTGGTCCCAAATTGGGAAGGGCATTTGAATGGAGGCCTCCCTCCATGGCGGAGCCCTGCCCGCTGAGCATCCCCCTGCTGCAGCTTGCTGGCTGCGCTCCCACCACTGTTAAACATCGCAGAGCAGAATGCCTAGAATAAATACACCCAGCTGTAATTGTCTATGCAACATTAAAACCATTTTCCAGATGCATGATATTTGAGATATTGCAATAAAAGGGTCAAAAACTTTTCAAATTCATTAGGCTCTTTGTACAAAATACCTGCCTCATTAAGTGCTGAGGAGATGGCCAATAATGGGAGGTGAAGCAGAGGGCCCTGGAGATTGGATGCGCACACAGTGCTGATAAATGGCTTCTCAGTGGATATTCCAGAGCTGGCAAGGAGAAAAACACCATCCCACGGTTGAACAAATTTTGAGTGTAGTGCGAAAATTCAAGAGCCACCTTGGTCAGAATAAAGCAGCTCTATTCTGCCTCGTCTGATGGCAACGTGACCTCTGGGAGAGAGGCAGCGAGCTGCCTGGGGTGGAAAAAGAGGAGAGGTGAGTGCTGACCTGAGCCTTCCAGTGCCTGGATTGGGCCAAGCCTGCAGCTCCGCATCCCCAAAGAGCTCCCATGGAATCAGCGTTCCCAGCTCTGCATCTGGGATGAGCAGTGCAGAACGGCCCCAAACTGCCAGCCCCCTCCTGATGAATGAGGAGGTGATGAAGACGGACAGTTTCCTTTGACCAGGGCAACGGAGTCAGCAGTTTCACTCTGCTAAGCACATGGTTTTTATGATGTTCCCGTGCAGCGCTGTGCAAAACACCCCGGTAGCAGAAGATGTATAACGCTATCTGTGGAACAGCCTATTTTCTAAATGGAAACTTGCTATTTAAAAAGAAAGCACTTTAACACTTTGGAAAATATGAAGGTCCCCAAAGCTGAATTTTTGAGTGCTCATTTTGCAGCCTGCAAAGAACCAAGTTCATTATGGAACGGCAGCGAGCGCCGGGTGGCACCGCTCCAAAACGCACTTAGAGCGTGCATAACTTTGAGCAGATCTACAGTCCCAGTGCAGGCAGAGGCATTATTCACACCCTAAAAGTTAAGCATTTGCTTAACTGAGTTTTTAAAATGAATTTACTTTTTTACCGGGGCTGGCACAAGCTTTGCTTCCAGACTCATTCCTGCCCTGAGAAGCTGGGTCCTGCTGCAGGCAGGGCTTCAATGCCACCAGATGGCAAGGCTCCTCTCCAGGTTTCAGCCCGGCTTAGTGGCAGGGCTCCTTGTGCACGGTGTTACTGGGTCCCTGTTGTCCCAACGCTGCCACTCTCTGCCGTGTTTGTCCCTCAGGAGCCATCTCTGTGTCCCTGCACCTTGCCCATGGCACCACCAGTGTCCCCAGTGTCCTTGTCACCAGGTTCAGTGCTGGGAGGAGAACTCACCGCTGGCTCCTCCCCTTTGCTGAAATTGTGGCTTGAAGCTGTCACGCAGTGGAGGAAGCTCCAATCTGATTTCATCTATTGCACTGGGCTTGGCTCACCTGGCATTGGCTTACCTTGAAAGGGGGAAAGCGTGGAGGAACGCACGGCTCAGATCTTTGGTCCAAAGGCATCCTGGTTTCCTGTGCCGAAGCCACAATCTCCATAAATTTGGGCTGAGCTTCACCTAAACCTATTGGTCTGATCAGATTTATGTAGCAGTTCCTGGATGAGGTGAATAATGAAAACGGCTCATGAATATTTCATTTTTATAAATCACATAATTCATATATATTCACAAATATTTGCTTTGCCTTATAAACCGGATGAATAATTTACGGAAATATGCAGCAAATATTTTAAAGAAAACACGAAATTCATTGACTACATTAATCAACAAATATTATTCAACTTCTATCGGGTTAGCTTGCTCACAGATAAATTCTCTGTTTATGAAAGGAGCTGGAGGAGCAGGTGATATTTCCTGTATTAAAACACAGACAGAGGAGATAAAGCCCATGTCCGTGGATGACAGAGTTATTTCCACATTTTCTTGCTCAGCCCTTGTCTATAATGGAGATGGATTTGCGGCACAGGACTCAGTGCCCTGCAGCTGCATTGAGGGGAGAGCAAACTCCTCCTGAGCCGGCCATGAGTTTGGCTGGACACCCAGAAAAACCTTATTTCCATGTTTCCCAGCCTGCAGTGAAGTTGCCTTTGGGACGTTTCCCTTTGTAAGAGCCTCCCGGCTCCTTGTCAAACACCTCTCCACCACCACCCCCCGCGCTTCTTCGCCGCCGCCGCGCTGCTTTGTGCCGAGGACGCCGCGCTTTTATCTGCGTGACAACACAGAGCGTTTTCCTGTCATCGCTCAAAGTCGTGTTTTGCAGCAAGCAGTGTTTATCCAGCGGTAATGGGAGACGGCAGAGGCTGCTCTGCATACAGAGCGATCTGCAAACGCAGCGCCGTTCCGGATCGAGCAGCGCCAACGCGATGGATGCGCACGGTTGCAGCGTGGAAGGCAGGAGCACAGGGCAGCCCCGAGGCCACGTCCCTCTGTCACTGTCACCTCCCTGCCCGCTGACACTGAGACAGAGACCTGTTGGGGAAGTCCTCCTGCCCACGGCTGATAACGGAACGCCAAAGCCAGGGGCTG
This sequence comes from Numida meleagris, assembly GCF_002078875.1. NCBI lineage: Eukaryota > Metazoa > Chordata > Aves > Galliformes > Numididae > Numida > Numida meleagris. The sequence continues at coordinate 771,465 of NC_034428.1, forward strand.
GAAGCGCAGCGCTTTCTGAGCTGGCTTTGCTGCTCTGGGCACCATCGAGACAAATGAAGCGGAGTGTGGCCAGATTTACGTTAACAGATGGGCTGTACAGAGAGAGATGGGCTGTGGTGGATGAAATGATAGCTTATTGATAGCACTTCTACCAGAGAAATACTGTTATCTGGAGAAAATACAAGTGCCTTTTTTTTTTTCCCACACCCCCTCATGTATTTCCTTAACTTTTCATTGCATTTAGATTACAACACTCAGCCACTCCAACAGGGGCAGTTGCTGCAACAATTCACTGGCAAGCAAAATTCAGTTTTGTTTGTTGGTTGAAATCAGCTGCTCAAACAGAGATAAGGGCTGTGCCAACCCACCTGTGTCCAGAAGATGATGCGATTAACCCTGCCCAAGATCAGCACTGGCTGCAGAACGGCTCTGGTGCAGGTGCGCTTTGCTTCATGGTCCCTGTAGAAACAGGGACAGATGGGGGACACAGGGATACATTGCCCAGACTGGGGTTATGGCTGCTCCAAACTCATTCCCCATCTGCCCCATGGGGTGGGCATAGGGTGGTGGGCACTTTGAGAGCTGCTCTTGGTCTCACATCCCAATCCCAGTGGCTGGGCACAGCCCCACTGCTCCCCAGCTCCTGAGCTTTAGGGGTTTGGGATCGCTGCTTCCAGACCTGACTCCTTGCTGGGAGTGGACGCTTTGTGCCTCTGCTGGATCCGTCTCACCAACCTGTTGTCATTCTGATGCACGGACACAGCTGGGAGCACTCCACGTCGGCACGTCGCGCTCGTGTGGAGACGCCGGCAGATGAGACAGCATCTGTCAGACAGAAGATGGGGAATTTAGCTTTAAAAGAGCAGTGTCAGTTCACATTTTTGCAACCCAAATATTTAAGAACAGAGCTAGCGCTTGCAACTAAACACAGCTCCTTCAGAGACATCCCCAACCTGACTGAAGGAGGAACTGGGTGAAAATACTGCTGTGGGATGGGGCCCCATGGAAGGGTCCAAAGCCAGCTGTGGCTCTGGGTGCTCCTGTCTGTTGGATCCCACAACCAGAAGTGAGCAAATCCAGGCCCCATTTCAGTATTCCTGTTGCTTGCAACATGTCTATGAGCTATTCATCTGTAACATTTGTAGGCCTATTAAGACGGAAATACAATTTCATAGCCACAGATAAGAGATTAGACAGATCAATTTCTCCTCACAAAACGAGCTGAGGAGGAAAAAAAAAATCACTTTCCTGATTGTGTTGTAGAAGATTTTTGTTCTCTTGGTTTATTGAGCCATGGTCCTGCTGCCAACTTCTCTGCTCGTGTTTTTATTACGAGAGCAAGAAATTCATTGCATAAATCACACAGAATTGGCTACTGCCATCAAAAGATCATCCTCGATGTAAAGGAAAATCTAATTCAGGCCCCTCCTGGTGGAAGGCACACAGAGAGATGCCTGCTTCCTGAGGCACAAGCAGCCAGTCCAAGCCCTGCATGGTGCGGAAAGATTCACAGGAGTCACAGAACCATAGCACCAATAGGGCTGGAAAAGACTTCTACGACCACCATGCCCAACCACCAACCCCTCCCCACCGCCTCCACTGAACCATGCCCCTTGGTGCCACACCAACACGTTGAACACCTCCAGGACAGAGACCCCACGAGTTCTCTGAGCAGCCTGCATCAATACCTTAAATAGTGTGAGCAGAGTCTTACCATGAAGGTCCAGCACAGGCCAGGCGTGTGGTGCAGATCCACAGCACCGTGCACGTGGTGGTTGTGCCCATAGACCCCATGCCCCTGCCCTGGTTCCCTGCTGCCCTGGCTTTGCTGGCAGCTGCTGGAGCGTGGCGAGCCGCCAGCTCTGGGAACCTTCTATCACGCGCTGCATGGCGGAGGGGGGAGAGCCAGAGGGGCTGTTACCATACGCATGACACACTGTGTTAGGTTTGGGGAAGAGAGGCTGTCAAAATATTTAGAGCCGGAGTTAAACTGAAACCGCTACATCCACAGATGGGGGAATTCTACACAATGGCTCTCAGGAAAATCAAATCCATGCAAAAGAAAAATTACTGCTGCGCTCGTACGAGCACGGGCAGAGCTGTCTCCCCGTGCGTGCCGTGACTCACAGCACGCAGTGAGGGGCAGAATTACGCCAGTTTCCTTGGCTCAGGAGATGTCACAGCAGTGTACACCCGGCTGGAGCATGGGAGCAGGCAGGTGTGGGGAACATCCACGCACCAAGGGCTGCAGATATGGGAAAACATTGCCAAGGGATGCAGCAGGGCCAAGGGCTCGGGGTGCAGTGCCCTGATCTGGAAACCCTTCCTGAGGGTGGGGATGGAGCAAAGGCATCCTGGGGAAGAGTGTCACCTCAGTCCCCTTTGGAGGGACGGGACTGAGACATCCCCTGGGTGCCTCTGTGCTCCTCAAACCCACGCCTGGCAGCTCTGAGCTGGAGAGCCCCTGAATTATTTATAACCCGTTATCATCCCTCAGGTATTATTTGTGTAACCATTAGTTTCTGTAAAGTGTATGAAAGAAGCTGTAAAATATCAAGCATTTCCTCACTTCACTTTGGAGCTGCTTATTTCCCTGCCTGACTTACCAGGCTCCAGCTCCTCTGCTCCGCTCCTTCCCACTGTTGGCAGCCGGCGCTGCCGGCCCCAAGCAGAGCATTGCGCTCAGGAGGGAGCTGGGAGCATTTGTTCTAATGAGATGAGCTCTTGGCTGGGCAGCAGTGGCTCTTATCAGGATAAATACATTAAAAAAATATATATTCAGCGGCATAATGAATTCAGTGCCTTTTAAATGTGACAGTGGCTGAAATACATAGGCCTTCTACAGGCTGAAATGTCATCGGTAAATATCAGGGTTTTTGTCCCATGCTGTCTCACAATTTATTGCTCTCTCACTGCAGAGGGGTACATGGTAGGGCTGGTTGTGGGTGCACGGCACCCAACACCCCGCATCCCCATGTTTCTGCACCCCCAGGCCAACCAAAGGGGCAGGGGATGCCTTAGCAGTGAGGGAACTGGACTTGGAGCAAGACAAACAGAACCATGCAGCTCAGCTGGCTGCCCTAGGGATGCATGCCTTGTAGGGGTTTTTGGATGCTAACATATTTCTTTCCATGTCCAAGTCAGCAAAACAAAACAGAATTACACATCAATGTAAATTTAGGGCCAACCAAAAAAATAAAATAGAAACAGGAACGCAGACTGGAAAATAGCCTTCAAATCCACTTAGTGCAGACACGACAAGAGTCTCTGACAAGGCTTGAGAAATTACTCCAGAAAACAAGCACTTCGGAAGCTAAATAAACCAATCCAAGGACAAAAATGTACCCCAAGCAAGCCCACACTGATTCCAGACATGGAATCGAGGTGCAGCTCACACACTGGGGTGCTGCCACTCCTTGCAGGGCTGCACAACATCACTGTGGGTGGGTGTTATGGACACAGCTGTGGGAGCTGCCCAGCGCTGCAGGCACAGAACACCTCGTCCAGGGCATTTCTCTTTGGAGAAACAGCAGTTCCCTTCTCTTGCACTGTTTCTTTTTTCTTTTTTTGCCCATAACTTTATCATTTTTTGTATGAAACTCCCACTAGGCCTTCTCCTGCATCAGGGCACCCAAAAGCTTCCAGCAAAACACAATTTCCAAGCCATCCTCCTTAATCTTTGTAAGAAAGCTTCACACATTTTTTGTCCTAGGAGTTTGGAGACCCAGCCCTGTGCCAGCACGTATATCCACTGCTGCAGATTCCTAGCTACCTCCAGGACAGTGGTCTTTAGGGATGCAAATATTTTTCTCAGTGCTCTTTATAGAGTGCCAGGTGAGTCTGGGAGGCTGCAGACGCTGTGTGGCACTGCCATTCCCCCACCATAAAGGGAGTTCTAGCAACACGAACTCTGCCTTCTCCCCGAATCACAGAACCATAGATTCACTGAGGTTGGAAAAGACCACTAAGATCACCAAGTCCAGTCATCAACCCCACCCCACCATGCCCACCAACCATGTTCCCAAGTGTCACAACTCCACAGTTGTTGGAAGCCTCCAGGGACAGTGATGGGAAAACCAGATCGAGAGGGTGAGGTGGGTTTGATGGGCTAGAGAAAAAGAGGAAACAGATGGAAATCTGCCCAGAGCATCAGTCCTCCTCCTGCAGCAAGACAGGGCATACCTCAGTGTGGGATGGGCACAGTGTGCCGTTGCTGTGGGACAAGTGCTGCTGATGCAGAAATGCCATTTAGAGTGAGGCTGAGGAGCAAGGAGGCCCCAGCGGCAGGAGATAAAGATGCTGTGGCAGGGAATATAGATGCGCCTGTCAGTTTTAGAAAGGAGCAGCCTGAAATCAAAGGAAGAGACAGATAATAGCAGAAAGAGAGAGAGGCAGAGAGGAAACAGGCAGAGGAAGCAAAGAGAAACACAAAATATAGAGAAAACTGTAGAAACAACCATATAAACACAATCAGTCATTACCAACACTAGTGTGTGTGGAGCTAATAAAGCAGAGCAGAGTAATTAATTGCCTTTGACACACTCCAAACATTGTCTTTTGGTGCAACATTTCCTGCATAGGTACCATTTATACAGAGGCAGCTCTAAAACATGTCTTTCCACTCCCTCCCTGACACCAGTGTTTCTGCAAAGACCATTCCCCTCTGCTGCCCACTGGCTACATCCAAGTGCCCTCACTGCGAGGTGGAAGGCAGAAAACCCCAGGAAAACCATCACAAAGTACCATAAAAAATGACTTCTGAAAGCATTCCAATGATTTGGTTGCTGCCCATAATACTCACAGACCGTATCCAGGGCCCCAGTGCAGAGCCACTGGGATGCAGTGCAGGCGCTTCGGCAGCAGAAGATGCTTGGCTCATGCTCACAGGCTGTTTGCTGCCATTTCCCTTTTGTTACAGCCTCCGTTGGCTCCCATGGGCAGCAGGCATCCTGTGGCTAATTACTGGGATGGGCTGCCAGTCACAGCCCTGGTGCTATTTTTGGTGTTGGTAGGAAGTAAACATGAGCTGCAGTGCACAGCAAGCTGCCCAGCTTGGCAAGGAAGTGCAGGGCTTCATGGTCCTGAAAAATTCTGATTTTACTATGATTTGGAGCTTGTCGAGTCAAAGAAATCTGGAAGCAGAGAAGCAGCAATTGGTAATGTGTTAATTAGCCAGCCATATCTCAGGAATATTTTCTCTCTGATTGCATTCACAGTATGGGAACAAACCCCATGCTATGGATGAAGCAGGGCCATACTCCCACAGCATGCTGGGGTTAGTATCTCAGCAACAGCTCCATAGATCAGCACAAGAAAAATGTTGTCAGTTGAATCCCATTCTAACCAAAGGTGGGCCAGCAAATACACACTTACAGTGACTGATACAGGTGACAAAGGCATAATTGGAAACTCGAGCAGCAAAAGTGTAATTGGAAAGTTGAGCGGCTGTGGGTGGCACCCAGAGTTCAGCACTGCCGGTGTGGACAGCTCCCAAGTCCAGCACCCATCGCTGAAGTTGACACATGGGTGAACAGGCTCTGGTGTCCAGAGAGGTGGTGAAATCTGTTGGTGTTTGGGTAGAGCAGGGTTGGGATGCTGCTGTCCACAAGTATCATCCAGTGTGAGAGGAACGGCCCTTCCAGGAGCAGCAGCTGGTACACAGTAAAATAGTTTTTTTTAAAAAAATGTTTTTCTTTCAGATTATTGAACCAACTGTAGTAAAAACTTGATGCTTAATATGCATGACCTGCTCCATACACTCCACTCTAATAAATTGGTGGAACATCTTGCACAGCTAAATCATCAGGGGGTGGATGGAACACGAGGGGCCAGTTGTAAATGCAAAGAAAAAAAATTAATCCAGGCACATAAAATATGAACCAATTTTCTCATCTTGGCTAATAGATTTTAAATGGGAAATCTGATCATGGCTAAGCACCAAGAACATTAAAAATTTGGGTTTTGCGAGGGCCCTACCTGGATCCATAAGGGAAGGCTGGAGTGTGATGGATGTTCCCAGGAATGCAATCGAGGGCATAAGCCCTTAATGGCTGTTACATTAAAAACCTGCTGCCAAACATCATGCCTTTTAGAGCTCTCATTTGAAGGTGTGTTGTAGCTTGCTGCTTTCCTAATTACCTCATATGTTCTGCATAATTTTTGTTTTTAATTTCAGATGGGAAAACACCATAAACTAGCTAATTAATTACTTTTTAACCCCAGCTTGTCATCGAAGCACGTGGTTTGCTGTGTCTCCCTCCCCTCCGCAGGATGCGATCCTCATAGTTTTCCGGTGACTTCATCTCTCATTGAGAGATTTCCAGCTCTAATTTCCTTGATCCCATCATGTTCTATATCGCACAGTCTTCAGGTGAAAAGTCAGGCAAATTGATGGATCTGGGGGAAAAAAAGGCACAAGGGGGACTCAGGGTACACGGGCAGAGCGTAACACAAAGGAAAGCACAACAGTGACCACAGAGCAGCAAAGTCCTAGGCTGGAGCAAGTGAGAACTTGCTCAAATACAACAGCCATAGACACAGAAACAAAGGAAATAATCTGCTTACCCTTGGAAGGCCTCAAGTACACAGCAATCTCCTGCAAGATCCCCTTGCTGCCACTGCCAACCCTTAAATGAGGGCTGGGAAGGGGTCGATCCTGGCTCCAGCCCTTCTGGTCACTCAGGTACATTGCATGCAGCTGAGCTCTCCTGGGCTGGCCCTGCCTTCCCACCAGGTGCTCCATCACTGGTGCAAGCTGTGACTTAGCATTTCTGCTACACAGGTGAACAAACGTGCTTCTGGGCGTGCAGCGTAGAAAATTACATTTTCCTTTGTTTTTATAAGTCGTTCGTACTTGCATCAACTTAAAAAGCAAACAAGCAAATGTAAACATCGGGATTTTCAAATTGGAATACGTTGATGCAAAAACAAACATTTCTTTTCCTCTGCTATAATTCCTGTTGAATGCATGTTAATCAGGAGGCGGCGGAGCAGGAGCGTTGGCTGTACTGACAGAAGGAGACATACCAAGATGCACGCCTGGGCTGCGGGTGAGGGGCTGTCAGGGACATGGTGCAGGAGAGTGGGGACCTGGGAGGATGCTCACTGGGGGCTTACAGAGCTGAACCCCACACTGAGCAGGCAGTGGGAAAGCATACATTGACAGGAGCTGATGGGTTGGGGGAAGGCTCAGCCTGGGTCCAATGCATGTCACAGGGTTGTGTGGTGCTCTCTAATCCCCACCCATCTTATTTTCCTCCGGAATCACACCTCTGCTCTCCTGCCCCTTTTGAGGAGCCCCAGTTTAGGATGTGGCTGCTGGAGGTGCCCAGGCAGCTGGAGAGCCCCGGCATCTGCACCCCCGTTTCACTGCCCCTGCCTTGCTGAGCTGTTGGCACTTCTTGCATCCCATCAATCATTTTTTCATACAGTTGGAAGATTATAGCTTCTTACTTGCTACCTCCAGTCCAGCTTGTCATGGGAAAACTCCGGGGAGAGATTCACACAGATGTATTAAAGCTATCTAACACTTTCTCCATGGCAACTGGGACTGGTGCAAATCCCATAAGCCCTGCCTGGAGGCGGGATGAGAGCTCCTCCTGAATTCTTCCAGACACCCAGATAATGGCAGATAGCAGGAAAACGTCTTCATCGGCTCGAGATGCCTCCCATCTGCAGTGCTCAATAACGTCTGATTAATACTGAAACATTTATCATGTATAAAATACAATCGTCTGGAGCTCTGTGGTAGCTTGCACTTCCCATCTTTTCTTGATCCAGTACCAATGAGCAGGGAAGAAAGGATGCAGGCAGAGAGCACGCCGGATCTCATTTGATCTTTGAGAGCATAATTATTTTAGAGCTATTCTTAATTTTACAAGTTTTGAGTTTCTGATGCTGTCCTTTGTAGGACAGGTAGGATGCCTCAAGGCAGGGTGAGGATGGAGCTCTGCTGTGCACCAGGGCGCTCAGCAAGGTTCGTGTGCATGCATCTTGGGGAGGTCCCTGCACCATTACCCCATGTACAGCCCTGGGCATGGAGCTGGTATCAGCCTGGCAAATGTCCTGCTCCCTGAGAAAAAAAGTTGTTTGAACCACTGGAGATAATCTGCTGTTTTATTTTAACACCGCATACCACCGCACGGCAAGGCAGCCAAACCCTTTGAAGTCTGCCATGTCCAATCCATTATTAATCATTGTAAATCTGGAATAATCTCTACAAGCATATTCCACTCCCTACAAACACACCGGTGCCAACTTTCTCCAGCGCATCCTGCGTCAGGCAGCGATTGCACCTTCGCTTCGTGCAGCATTTCCCAGTGGAAATATTTAAACAATAATGGCCCCTATTTGGTGCAGTCACTTCTGTTTTAGAAGAGTACAGTCTAATATGTAACAGACTCAGAGCTTTCAGAAGGGCTTTGGTTTATGGCACGCTTTCTTTCCAGTGCTTGTTTTTAATAGTCTCCATGAGGTGTTACATGCCTCCATTTGGGTTCCTAACTGCATTTTTCTTCCTACCAAAACTTTGGGCTCAACTCTGAAAGTTTGATGGAAAAGGAGCAAAGCTTGAAGAGAAAATCTGGTTCCGCCTCCCTGCAGATCAGCAGCACCTCGCTGAGTGCTTCGGAACGAGGGGGAACGTGTGTATGGGGAGCGCTCTTCACACCCAAGGACTTCGCAGGCCAACATATGGCAGTTACTAAAAATCAGTAAATTACCTTCTACCACCCTTGTGAAGCAGACCTTGGGAAGGAAGATAAGCCTTCATGAATCTTTCCCTTATAATGAGGCTCCCATGATTAACGCAGTCTAAAAGTAACGAGCTGGCTGCCAGGCGCGGCGGGGGAATGCGGTGCTGACGCTGGTAATGGAGTGTCGGCATGGAGAGGGTTGTGAAACTGTCACTCCACCAGGAAAGGCTGAAACCCAAGTGAGATGGCTGTGGGACCCCCAGAGAAACCCCTCCAGGAGAAGCCCCAGCCCTACGTTATCACACTTGCACCCACAGTTGCTCATCCTTTGGCTGGAGGTGAGCAGTGCCCTGCACCCAGTGATGCTTGGGTTGCTGGGGGATCCCACGGGCAGAGGCAGCCAAGCAGCCAAAAACCACGCAACACGAACAGGGCTTAAATCCCAGAACACACTCTGACAATGAAGCATCAAGTACAAGGCTGACAAACTGACCCCAGGTTTTACTGCTCTATATACAAGTGAAGAAGGAATTTAACTGCTGCTACTGCATGCCATATATAAGCAACTTCTAGAGACTTAGCTTGCAATCTATGTCAGACACGCTCCTAATTTGTGCAAACACCTGGCGCTGTTTATTTTGGGCAGCACTCTCAGATGGCGCCGGTACCTCAAGAGATCTGGGAAGCACCGTGCTTTGGTACAAAGCCAATTATTCACCAACGTGGGAAGCTTTTCCTGCAGGAGTTTGCAGCCCTGGATCTGCATGTGTGCCAGCACCAGGAGCTCTGCTTTGCACATTCACAGCCATCGGCACCACAGAGCTGTAGGCACTGCCAGGGCTCCCCGAGGCTTCTCCTTGCTTGGATGGTGCATGGCACAAGCAAACAGGAGACGGAGCCCTGAAGGCCATCCGTACAAAGCAAGGCTTGTTTTCTCTCTTGCTGACAAATGGGCCTGAGCTCCAAAAGCTATTCAGTTTGGGAACAAACATCCACGTACCCCCGGCTGAGGCACCAAATGAGCAAGCAGAGGGAGGCTGTGTTGAACCCGGGCACTTGGTTTTCCCTTGACTTCCTCAGCTGGTGACTCAGCGCCAACTCAAACTCTCCAAGAGAAGCACCCATCCCGCTGCTGCCAAGGACGCGGAACAGAAAATGCTTTTTTTTCTCCTGATGCTGTGCATTAAACCTCTTTGTTTTCTTTATGCTTTCTCTGGTTCCCCCATTCAGAAGGTGATTAAAAAGGAAAATAAGGAAAACTCGAGGGGAGGAGCATTCATCAGATCTCTGAGCCGGACAGCAGCTTTTGTGGCTTGAGGAACAGCTCTGGCACGTTGCAACCGGGGCACATCCTCAATTCTGCCCTTCTCCCATGAACACCACTCATTCCGTGTGCACCGTGCACTGCCCACATTGATAAATTGTCAATAGAGATGCAGCAGGAGCTCAGGTTGGATCTATTTATTTCAATGTTTCTGACACAGTTGCTGTAGAAGCTGAGAGCCGGGAAAGCATCAGTGCAATTTCTTCCCCAGAGAAGTGACAAGGCGCTGGGCAGGAGTCGTGCTTAAATGCCACACAGGTGATGAGGCTGCACCTCTGAAGGTGAATCTCTGGGTCAGACCTCACAGGGGCTTCACCCTCCTGATGCTCTGCAGAAGCCACAGGTGTGGCACCCCCCATCCTTCCCCCTCTCTGCAGCACCGGGGCCAAAGCACGGGTCTAATCACTGAACATCAGAATATTAATGCTCACCATTTGGGGAGTATTTGGACGTGCCACTTCCAATGAAGAATGGAATTAATTTCAGTTCTTGTAAGAGACATCCGAGGCAGTTTCCATTATTTTTCGGGAGCTGTCTGCCGACAGGTTGGAGCCCGCACTTACAGAAAGAAAAATGCTCCTCGCATACCTACTCCCGCTGAATTTATTTCTAGCTGGAGTTCATCATTTCCACTTACTTCCCTATATTTAGATTCCCTCTCAAAATATGTTTTGAGCAATGTCTTCAGTAAATAAACTGCCAGGGGCAATCCCATCAGTTCATTAAAGGCGTGTGCATGGCCCATGGGATCAGATTTTCTAATGGTTCAGATCAGGCTTCACTTTAGTGCCTGCACTGAAGTGATGGCTAATTGCATCTCCTGGGGCTCTTGCCACTTCCAATCCTCACTACCTGATTGCAGCAGCTCATTAGTGTGCTTCTACAGATACGCACCTGTCACCTCCAGGCGGGGACAAGGAGCCACATCCCACCCTGCCATTGGGCCTGGCCATGGCTCCAGCATTGTCCCCATCCCCTGCGCCCAGCCTGGCACCACGGCTCCTCGTGAGCAGTGCAGGTGTTGGCACAGTGGGTGGAAGCAGCCCATCCCCGCTCGGCAAGATGTGCAGCAGCCCTGAGGACACGCTGTGTAATTAAAGCTGACAAAAAAAAAACCAACACAGCACAGCTAAATGGAAATTGAAACATGGCAGTGACCCCTGCTATATGCTCTTTTTGTGTTGGATGAGTGATAACCAGCAGCGCACGCTGCCCATTGCTTTCATGCAAGCTGTTGTACAGAGGTCACCTTCCGACAGAAGTCACGCTATTGACTCCTTGCATGCAGCGCTCTGCATCTGCCTATGCCAATTTGCTGAGCTGCCCGAGCAGCACAGCCTTAGGAGGTAAAGAGAAATGCTTTGCTGGGCTCAGCATCCTCAGCCACACCTCAGGGCTCAGCCTTCCCAGCGAGCGCCGCTGAGCAGCAATAGTACTTCACATTGGGCTGCAGAGCAGCTCCCAGCCCCACACTGCAGAGCCCTCTGTGGGTGGGTGGACAGAAAGATGGATGGATGGATGGATGGATGGATGGATGGATGGATGGATGGATGGATGGATGGATGGATGGATGTGGAGCCCCTCTTCCCACATGCTGGTGGACACAAAGCTGCTTTTCAAGGGCACACAGTGGTTCTTTTGTGACACTTCCCAAACTGATGCGCGACGCAGGCTTGGCCGCAGTAACTAGCTTTTCCCAAAATATCTTCCCTCTATCGGAGAGGCTCTATTTTTAGAGCTGCAAAGCATCACTTTGACAAGTGCCAGGGTCAAAGCTTACCTTTAAACTTCTTGAAATTCATTTGGCCTTGTGAAAGCATCCATTGGTTTCAGGCGGCTGTTAGCTGTAACGACGCGCAATAACTCCGGCCCAGCACCCGGCCCCACGCTGCCCCATGTCACTGGGCACAGGCAGCTCTGCCTGCTGTGTGGCACACAGGTAGGGCCGTGCTGCTCCAACATGGACAAAACCCAGCGTCCTCTCTCACCCCGAGCAGTTGACACTTGTCTATGAAAGCAATCTATAATTTAAGCGCTCTCGCAATGAGATCTCCAGGTGGGGAAATCACTGTTCTGTGACTTTTGTGTTGGAGATGGATGTGCTCAGGCAGTGCAGTAACTCCCTGGGTGTCCGAGTCATTTTCCCCGGCTACAGCAGAAGCAGAAGAATGGGGCAGGTTAATTGAATTATCATACATCTGAAGGCTGCTCAGTGGTGAAAATACAGCCGGAGTCCAGTCTGAGCTGTAGGACGACAGCGTCCGCACTGCAGAGAACTGAGCATGGTGTGCAAATCTAAAAACCTGGCTGCTCCGTCGCTGGGAATAAAGGACATCATTGGCATGTTAAAGCATCTAGGCTTACAATGGCAATTTTTTTTTTTTTTTTTGACTTTCCAGAATGAATAATACGACGAAACTCTCGACTGCTGATAGGGATTTAAAGATGGGGTAGGGCTACTTCCTCCCCCTGCCCCCAAACCTACATCTTCCGACAATTAAGTCAGGTTCGCCCCGCTCTGCTCCGCTCATCATGTTTGTTCTAATAACGATCAATAAAATAATGGTAATGCATTTAGTGACTGATGTGGAAGCTTGTTCCCCAGTAATGATCAGTGAGACATCAGAAGCCGTGCCTATCTGCTCCTATTTATGCTAATGGGATGAATGTGTCTATAATAATGCTCCTAATAATTTGTCCATTGCTCACATTACAGTGTGACAGCTTTCCTGTTTGCTGAAATTAAAACATCCTCTCTGCAGACTTACATTAACCAGACCCTGCATCTCTTCCTTCGGGAACAAGGAGATGAGCTCATGGGTAAAACGCTGCCATCGAGCTGGTCCTGCAACCTGGCAGCGAGTGACATTCCATTTCAATTATCCCGGTTATGTCTAATTGTAAATGAAAACTGAAGGTAAAAGAGCCCCCAGCTGCTGCTCACCACCCTGCCAGCACCCAAAGGAGCCCCCGCACCAGGACACCAAGCGCTTTGATTTCCGCGTCCATTAACACTTCTGGAAGTAATCTACTTGTAAGTAACGTACATAATCTACTTAGCATAAGTAATGCACTTCCCCTCATTTGCATGGGCAAGTGTTTATTAGTTTTTACTTTTATTATCTGTAATGCAAAAATATTCCGTGGAGCTCGAGACAAATTGCTCGCAGGATTTCATTAGCCAGGAAGGGCTGAGTGCTGGGTGCTCAGTTACAGCAGCGCTCTGAGTTCTGGCACGTGCCATAATGAGATACAAAACGTTTCTGAGAGTGGTGCTACAGGCGTGGGATACGGTGTCACTGCCACTGTCACCCAGCAAATGGCTGCGTAGCGCTTGTGGTACAACAGGACCTGACCTGGCTGCGGCCTCTGACACCTAAAACATAGAGAAGTGGAGTGCTGAGAGCACACAGCAGAGCTCGAGGTGTTGGGGAATGGATATTATACATAATGCATTGGATGCTTCCATGTGCGCATGGGAACCGTGTCCCCGTGCTGAGCCACGGCAGCCCTGATCGTGGGGCTCAGCCCAAGCGGTGCGCCCAGCCCTCGCTCGTTAGCAAAGCTGTTCCATAATTAACAAGCTGCCATTGAACTGCTTCTGCGTACGTCACCTTGCATTTTCAGAAGAGTGCCGTCGCTTTTCGGTTAGTTCCACTCGAGGAAACAAGGGATAATGCTTTCCTTTGAGCAGATGAATATTTACGACGTGCTTCTGCTGGTTGGGGAGCAGGGATTACTCGGCGTCCCGCAGCTCCTCGCCCTTCCCAGCTCCTGGCCTGCATCCCATATCAGAGCCTGGAGGTGCAGAGACGTGGGTGGCTGGGAGCCTCTGTCCCCTGCTGTGGCTCAAGGGGTGAAGCTCTTCGCTCTCCTTTTGCAGAGTCTTGCTCTTTCTCCCACACCCATTCCTCCTTCTCCGGGAACAGTTACCATAATTTCAACTGAAAATGGCCACAGTTTGCTCAGAGAAAATGCTTAGAGGCATTCAGGCAAAACGCCTGTATTTACCGTATGTACAATACCCATAAAGATGCTATCAGGGCTCATTACGAGATCAGGAGAGCTCTCCCGCTACGCCTTTAACAGAAGCGTGCTGCAGAGACACACGACTGCTCCGTGTCGGAACCATTTCCCCCTGTGCTGCTCAGAGCCAGCTCTCATGGCAGCCCTGAGCACCTGGCAGCGATGCTGGCTGGGAGGTGGCACAGCGGGTGCTGGCTGCAGACACCCGGCCAAGCGCTTCCCTGCCCCTCCAGCAATGCAACTGCAGCTCTGTGTTGGCAGCAGAAGGGCAGCAGTGCCCTCCCGCAGCCTCAGCTTTCTGCAGAATCCTCGTGTTTTGACTTTGCTATTTATTCCCAAGTTTTCCAAGTGTCTTCAGAGTGAGGAAGAAATTCGCTTTTCCGAGGCAGCTGGTGATTCTTTCTCTAAAGCGCAAGGTAGGGTAGAAAGCAAACATATTTGCTCTTGCTCCATCTATTTATGCAATAATAGTAGCTGCGGTGTTCACTGGAAGGAATGTAATTACTGCACAAGTTCTCACAGGCCCTAATTAGCGCATCATTTAAGCATATGCTTAAAAACTTGGCTGCTCGGTGGCAGCTCAGCATATTTTGAGCGCGGCTCGGCACGGGCTGATGGCAGCCAGCAGAATTGGGGCCGTGCCCTCCCAAACTCGCTCTGCTTTTCTCAAAGGCTGACACCTGCACACCTGGAAAGGCAGAATTTGTTTTTGTCCCCGACGTGACCGCGCGGTGTGCAGTCACAACGCGTCCCAGCCATCACAACCAGAGTTAGCTGCGAGAGGGATGCTCAGAGATGAGTGCTCTGGAGGAAACATGCGGCCCCTGCCTGAGAGCAGCATGGGATGAGTTTATCTCATTGCGGAGGAATAAGAGAAAAATCTTTGAGCACGTACAGCTGCATAACCAAACACGCAGAGACGTGGCCATCAGCCACCCTCCATTGGGCACAGCCACCCAATGCTCGGGTCCTGGAACCCCAAGGAGTGCAGGGCAGGTGGGGGCCAAGCAAAGGAGCAGCCGTGGGGATGGGGCATGCAAACAGCCCCGGCTCACTGGGGCACGCTGGGGGTGCTGGGCTGGGCTGGTCCTACAGCTCCAGAGCACCCATTGCAGGGACGCAGCAGAGCGGAGCCAGAGCCACGTGTAAGCTCCTCTATTTACATAAGCTTTAGTTGTCTTATTTCTCGCACTGAGATACTCAGATGATGTACTCTTGTGTCAGTGCTTAAGTAGCTGAAATTTAATTCCTGACTTAATATTTCCCTGGGTGCTTATTTATAATGAACCAAAGAAAAAATACCTTCTTCCCCAGTGGAAGTGGAGCAGGCAGCTAATTGCAGGTACTCTTTGAAGCGCAGAATGAGAGTTCAGGAGGGCAGAAATCCCCTCCCAGGGAACACAGAGCTCCGTGCTCACTGCGGGACAGGGCAGCGCCTGGAGCAGAGTCACAGTGGTGGCACCCCCAGTGCCCAGAAACCAGGCACCCATGGCTCCCAGCAGTTTCTGCCCAGCCCTGCTAGCACTCTGCAGATGTGACTTCTCCCAGAGTGAGAAGGCAGGGCAAGGTCTCCCTGGGAGCACAACATCTCTGTGCTGAAATCACAACTTCTGCATATGGAGTTGAAGACCCAGGGCTGCTTTGGGTGTAAAACATTTCTGTATCTCCTGATCACGAGGATCTCTTTGGGCAGAGCTGGGGGCTATGACCCATGCTATGAGGGAGGGGATGGGGCAGCGCTGGTGCAGCTGTGCACAGCTGTGCAGCACCGCTCCTGCCTGGCACAGAGCCCCTGGATGCATCAGCGTGCAGCTCCCGGAGCCACAATGCACACGTCTGGGTGAAAACAGCTCTGAAATCAGCAGATAGAAAATTAAAAACTCCCCGGAGAGTTTGCCTGAATCTTTTGCTCTGCGTTCAGGAAGAACAGCTGCTGCTTGCACTCGGGAGACCCAGCTCTGTTCTCCAGAATAAATTCAGCATTGCCCTTTTCTGCTCTGCATGCAAACTTGTCTTTCTCCTTCCCCTTCAGTTCTCCCACTCTGCCTCAATATAAGGAGCAGAGAGACCCTGAGTGCCACTTCCATACCCAGGGCAATCTGGGCTTTGCACCAGGCACTGCCGTGCTCCTGTGCCCGTGGGGCTGGGACTTCAATGGCACAGTGAGACCCTGCCATCTCATCCTAGCTTCGTGGCTGCAGGTTTCCCTCTGTTCTCTCCCAATGCACTTGGCATCTTGGCTCAGAAAGCTCTCTGTCCTCCTCTCTGTTCTCTCTCCTGGGTGCACCAGGGCTGCAGCAGCAGCACTTATCAGCAAGGTGCAGGGATGCACGCCCAGGGCCAGCACAGCTGGTGCCCATGGGTCGCTCTCCAATGCTTGGGGCAGTGTGGGCATCCTTGCCAAGCATGCCTTGCCATGCTCCAGCGGCAGCAGAGCTGAGCGCTAATTGGCTTCATTATGACACAGAACTCCTGCCATTTGTACCATGCATGCCAGGAGGGATGCAGATGTCATTTTGAATCATTCTTTTCTTGTGGCAGGGGGACTACAGGTTGAGGCAGCAGGATCTTTGCACAGAAAGAGCTGCGATTCACCTACAGCCCAAAAGGATGCTCACGGGCGTGCAGGACATGGGCAATCTGACCTAGCACTTGATCTAGTGGCTGGCCACCCTGCCTGGGGCATGGGGGTTGGAACTTGGTGATCCTTGAGGTCCCTTCCAACCCAAGCTGTTCTGTGATTCTGTGATTCACAAGGGTGCATTGGTTCTGCCACCAGCTCCACGGACAGCAGCAGTTGGCCCCAGCCCTGGGGAATGGAGATGGGGCCTGAGGTGGAGATGTCCCTGTAGCAGAGGTCAGACCCCATGGTGCTGCCAAATCTTCCACTGATGTATTAAAAACAGATGGGTCAAAAATCAGCATCCCCACCTTCTGCAAGCAATGTACTCCCAGGCAGTTTCTTTTGCATGCGTACAAAGAAAGCTCCAGTGAGAAAAAATGGTATCAGCAAAGCATGTTTATATAGAGGAACTATTTGGAAAATGTCTGAGCATCCAAACCAATTGCAGTAGATTTGAATTATAGAATTATAAGCAACAAGTTCATCTCCATCCCTCAGGCTAAAAAGTTATAATTAGTGCATGCACCATAAAACTAGCTTTTAATTAAATAAGCTTCAGAATGGAGGAGGTTTTATGAAGTCCCTCCCTCGCTTACACAACGCAGAGCGTGCGGAGGGCCTCCGTGGGGGACGCTGTGATTCTCGAGCACTGGAAGCATTAAAGAGAATTTGAAAGAAAGAAAAGAAAGAAACAGCAAATGAGGCAGCCACAGCTCGCCCTGCTTGGGAAGCCACAGTGAGTGGCTGGTTCTGAGCGTGAGCGGCCAGGAGTGAGCTGGAAAGGGCCCTCGTGCTGGTGTTCAGCAGCATTTGTGGCCCTGTGCTCTGCGAGGGCCAAGCAAGAGGCTCCCACCACACCTCCAGAGAAGCCCAGCAATATGGCCCCTACCTGTTGCCTGCCTTGGAGCAGTCTGAGTTCATTCGTGCGCAGCATATGGTGCGGTACCGAGCGTGGAAATGCCGCCTCTCGCAGATGTCTCTCCCTTGGCACTTTGAGAAGGTTGTGGGAGAGAGGACATATGGCACCAAGCTCACACTGGCACCAGTGGGGTTGGGAAAGGGGAGAAACCGACCAAACCCTGTGGCTCTGCCCATGGCACGTGAACCCATGCAGGGAAAGCGCTTGGTGCTGGGTGGTGGAACAACCAATGAACAGTTCCTCCTGGAATATACAATAAAAAACGCACTGTCATCATGTTGTATTCCTCTTGAGAGAAGGAAGAGGTCTGGGAGGTCTCACCCCGCTGATTGCTTCCACTCTGTCACTGGCACAGCTCTGGGAAGCATCAGCCCCACTGTGGGCTGCCTCTGAGGGCTGCAGAACCAGGAGAGGTTCACAAGAGAGAGGTGGGACTGTGCCTTAGCTGGTCAGGAGGAGTCAGGGGAGGCTGTCATCACCAATAGCTTGCACAGCTAGGAAAGCAAATGCTACTATTTCTCCTTAATATCCCAAATTATCTGCAAACGCCATCGCAGTAATATTCTATAAATACCCCTGTTCTCACAGCCTCCCTCCCAGCAGCACTGCCCACCAGAAGCCCACTCCTCTCTCCAGAGAGCGCACACCATCCACCAGTGCTAGCTTTCAGCAGCAAGAAATGGCACAACCAAAAAGCTGCGGTGATGTGACAGCTCCCAGGGGGTTACAGCCACCCAGTAATCACCTCCTTACTCAAAGGAAAAAGGAAAAAATGAGACAAAAATCCTGCCAGCCTATTTCCATGACATTCCCCTTCTCTGGAGGGCAGCAATCAACGCTGAGGATCTGCACAAAGATCAGTTCCTGTAAGATCTGAGGGATCTTTTTGCTTCTGCACTGAATGCTGAGTGAGCCTATAAATCCAGTTAGTCACACTTGCTGGATTACATTGGACCTTGCACTTATGCTTTTATTAACAAGATTGTTTACTATATAAGAAGCTTTATATAACTCTGAATCAGGCGTGATTTGTATAACGGCGCAGATGACGCGCGTTGCCAGCCATCAGTTTTATCGGCGCTCGTGCTAACCTCCAGCTCCCAGCCCGTGTTTAAAAAATAAATAAAAACCTTACTAAGATAATTAAATAGCTGACTCTAATCCACTTTAGTGGTGCTGGGAGGTTTAAGTCTAGCAGTCCGCTCTGATAACTCGGTGCTGCAGGATCCCACGCTGCCCACGAGCGGAGCCACCCCCAGCCGAGCCCTAAAGCAGTGGGGCTGGCGTGGGGTGACCCATGGCCCCATTGGCTGAGCAGGAGCAGGTTGTGAAGGCTGGACCGTGCACTACCCACGGAGCGCACATCACCGGTATCATTAAACACCAACCTTATCACAACTGAGCAATCCCCGTGGTACCACGCACGCTCACTCAGCTTCTGTTTGTTCCTTTTCAGCCTGGTTTACATGTCTAAATCTTTTTTTTTTTTTTTTTTTAAGTGACTCTGCTAAAATGGCATTTATACAGTGCACGGTCTAAGCGTCATTTGGAGATATCAGGTTGGATATTAGGAATAGTTTCTTCTCTGAAAGGGTGGTCAGGCACTGGAATGGGCTGCCCAGAGAGTGGTGGAGTCACCGTCCCTGTAGGTGTTCAAGGAACGTTTTGATGTTGTACTGAGGGACATGGATTAGTGGGGGAGTATTGGTGGCAGGTTCATGGTTGGACTGGATGACCTTGGAGGTCTTTTCCAACCTTGGGGATTCTACTGTTCTATGATTCTGTATCCACCAGGTAACCATGTTGGTTTTGGTAAGTTACTAAGGATGAGTTTATCGGCTGAGCTCAATAGCATGAATTCATAAGATCAGTTTACGGCAACGACAGTGCCATGGTGTAAGGGGATCTATGCTGGTGGCTGAGCAAGGCATCATCCTCAGGCCAACTGCAGCAGGCATGAAGTCATCCAAAAATGCCAGCAAGGGACAATGCCTCCATCTGCTTCCTAACAGTGTGAATCTTCAGAGTTGATTCATTTCCTATCATTAATTTTACCTATCAGTCCCCATGAAATTAATTTATAGCCTTGTTGCTATGCCACAGCCCAGCATAACTCTTGTGTCAATGCACCCATTGGAAAAACAGTGTTGCTATCAACAGAATGGAGCTATTACCAAAGGAAGGGCGTCATTATTGATGTGAACACCTGAAAGGATCCCAGTTTGGAGCTGATGATGCCCAGCAGAGCACGTGATGCCCATGAGGGTGGACACTGCCAACGCCAGCAGCAGGAGCAACTCCTGCCCACCACTTTGTGCTCTGGTCACACACCAGCACTGAGCATCCAAGTGACACAGCCCTTGCTGGGGGTTTGATGCTACGAGCGAGGCTTGTTGGATAAATAAATATTCCAGAGACACTCTGGGTTATGTATTTTTCATGAGCTCATTATGCTATCAGAAATGGCACCCTTTAAGAGGATCAGATGCATCTATAGCAGATATGATTTTTGTAATGGATAATTTGTTGGAAAAGCGAGTTCTGACTGTGTCAATAAGAAAAAAGCGGTTGAGGGGATGGGCACAGAGAGGAGCAGCACACTCTGGCACAGGTGTGCCTGTAGAACAAGCACTGCCCTGCAAGCAAGGTGTGCCCAGCACATCTTGCAGGTGGCTCGCTCTTAGGCACGCTATGGTTTGGAACAGGGGAAATTTCAGAAGGAAATGGACATGAAAGTGTACATTTACTGCAGATCTGGAGTCCCTGGGGGAAATTCGAGAGCTCTTCATTTCCCCATGGGCTGTCTCAATGCTGCTGGTTGCAGTCACGCAGGAGATGACAACAGCAACAACTTTGGGATTCTTTGAAATCCTCCATACGGCTGTTATGGTGCTGGATTTAGACCACGGATTTAGATATTGATTGACTCCGAGGCTGCAAACAAAGACTGCTAATTAGTACATGAAACAAAAAGCTAGCTTTTAATTAAATACAGCTTAGCAAGAAGGACCCTCTGCAGAAAACTCCCTTTGCAAAACAGAAATGTGTGCAGGAGAGCTTCCGAGCAGGGCTGGGGCTGAAGCAGAGCAGAGCAGGAGCTGAGACCTGCCTTGGGACGACCCTCAGAGCTGTGCCCCCACCCAGGACTGGGGTTTCCCGGTGAGGAAACCTTTCCTTTTCCAGTGCAGAGCAGGACCCAGCCCTGCTCCATGCACCGAGCAGCTCCATCAGCCTCGAGCTGCCTTGCTGCCACGAGGAACCCAACACGTGGCAAACAGCAGAGAATAACATTAATATCAAAAAGGCATTTATGGTTTTAATCAAGCTTTGGGGGGAAAAGACAGCTTAACATGGCACTTTACACAGTTGATAAAATGTTTGACATTTACTGCTGTCTGTAATGAATCTTGTCTCAATTTTCTCTTTTAAAATGCCACTCCAGATTCTCTATCTATCTGTAGGGTTTAAGCAGCACTTATCCAGCAAAGCATTGCCATGACTGAGAATGCCCAGTGGCGGTGCCTGGCCGTGGTGAGGGGCTCTGTGTCCACACAGCCCTTCCCAAAGCAGATCAGTTACCCAGGATCTCAAAATGAGATGCTGGCCCCAGAAAACTGCATGTTTTCTTTCACTGTGCCCTTCCCTTCCTCCTTGCATGCTTTGTTCGTTAACGAAATTAGTAAGAGTGGCTCTGGTAGCAAGCTCCAAAGTTAGCTATTTCAAGATGAATTTGAAGAATGCATCTTCTGTTAGAAATGCTGCTTTGTTCCCTTTGCTAGCCTTCCTCCACATGCTGAAATTCAGCGTAAGCCTTATTCCTTGAAGCCTTTCGTTTTCATTGAGTTTTGGAAAGGGATTGGTGGCTGTGTGGGATTGACTTGCCCAGCACCTTCAGCTCCTTGCCCGCCCTCCCTCAAACCATGGAACCATGGAACCATAGGACATCTCAAGATGGGAGGGATCCATAAGGATCATCAAGTCCAACTCATGGCTCCACATGGGACCACCCAAAAATCAGATCCGAGATCCTGCAGACAAACTAAGAGACTGTTGCATTAGCATGGGATGTGGGGCAAGTAAGGCTTTGGGGTTGGCCATGAGCTAGGATGGAGGGAAACCAAAGGTCTCTGCTTTGTGCTGTGAGAAGAGCTTCACCACAGAAGCCCACCCCGTTCTGCAGCTGCTATGGGTCCAAACACAGGAGCAGAGCCCAGCGCAGCAGCTCCCAGTGCTTCATCAGCAAATGGCAGCATCCTCTGCAAACGTTGCCTGAGCCCCATGGCACCGGGCCATGCTTGGCCCAAGGAGCGCGTTGCTCCTGTGCAGGGAGGATGGGCACTGCAGGGATAGCAGCATCCAGCACACAGGATTGCGTCCCACGCTTCCCTTTGTACCCACATTTCACGTTCCTCTCTTTTTTATTTTATTTTTGTCCACAGGAAGAAATGAATTATCCCGTGAAAAGTTAGCGCCTGTCTCAGGAGCCCGCTATGGAAAATTAGGTTTTAATAGCTTTGAAATTGAGGTTCTTTGGGTCAATAGGACAAGATTCTGCCAGTGGAATGACAGATCCATAAAGGGGAAGAAAAAGCAAATATTTTGTTACTCATCAGAGAGCCACAGCCCAAAGATAGCAAGCAGAAGCTTAAAAATGCTGCTGTGATCTTCAGGCTACAGTGATGTTTAGTCATAAGCTCCTTCTTCTTTTTGTTGCTTCGCATTGATGTTAGCTTTGGGAGCAGAGCACGTGGCTCGCTGTCCTCGGACGTGCTTGAGAATTCTGAAAGTTACTGCTGAAGTTTGAAAGTCAGCAATGAAGTGGAGCTCTCAGCCCATGCATGCTGCTGCAATGCCCAGGATGGAGTGAGCCCAGTGATATTCCCACTGGACCCCAGTGCTCGTTCAGCAGAGAGCTGTGGGATCCCCAAGGCAGCGGGGTGCCAGGCATGGCACTGCCAGCATTGCTGCACCAAAAGTGGGTGCGGGGTCATTTGGTGCTTGTTCCATTAGCAGCCTTTTAAAATAAAGGGGCCAGAACACAAGCATCCCATCCATAAGAGAGCAGGTAATTACCAGTGAGTTATTTGAAGGGGAAAAATGAAATGAGATAAAACCCAATGTACTTTAAATGGAAAATGTAAACAAGCTAGAGACAATGCCCTCATTACCAGAGAGTTGGAGTTTGATCCCGGTTTTGCTAATTAAAAGCAGAGTGGAATCAATTACATGAAAACAAGGAGACTCTCAATACCTCCATGCGCAGACCGAGAGCAGCGCTGAGAAAAGCTGCAAATTCAGCTGGCCTGGGAACTGCTCCATCTCGAGCAGGACAGAAAACTTGCAGAGAACTTCTGCCAGAGCGCTGGAATTACTGGACTCACAATTAAAAGGGATGAATGGATCGTAATTATTCCTAATTTCATATTCAGAGATCATTACCATCTCTAGGAAGGGTAGACAGGGAGGTGCTCCAGAGCCTGCAGGCTGCTTGAAGTATTCATGGAGTGGAGAAAATTTCCCCATGCTTTGCATGGGCTGTGTTGGGTTTACATGGGCTGCGTTGGGTTTGCATGAGTAGTGCCGGGTTTGCATGGGCTGTGATGCAGGACATCTCCAACCAAAGAGGCCGGGCAGCCTCTCCCCGTGTACAGAGCTCAGGAAGGAGGGGGCTGAGCCCCACACCACACACACCTCTATTGCAGGAACACATCCCAAAGGCACCAAAGTAGCTTTGCTCCTGTGAAGTAACACACGTACTGCTGCCATGCAACTGACTGTGAATTTTCTCTTGCAAGTGCCAGAACAATGCAGACTTCCACTTCTCCAGCTTGATGCATGTGGAACTAATGACATTAACACTGCCAGCCTGGTAAGGGTGATAGGAGTTGTCATCTTGGACGAGTTCCCAGGGAAATCTGTGGTTGGAGTGTTTTATAGGCCTTGTACTCAGGGTGACTCCTGCCTCCCCCAGCACAGCAGCCCAGCTCCTGGATTGCTGCTGTTGGTGTGGGCAGCACAGAGCCAGGGCTCCAATAGGGGCTGTGCTCGGATCGCTGGGAGCAGCCAGGGAGGGGACCAGGCCCACGCACTGCCACCACTGTGTCAGCAGCAGTGGAAGCAATCTCCTAATTACCTAAGCCAGAAGTGGCTTTTTTCCTTCCTAATATACGTTCCATATGGCACAGGAACTGAAGGCATATAAACAATGGCTAAGGAGATTTTTAAAGGAGATTATTATATTAAAAGACTTAGAAATCTGCTGTCGGTGCAAAAATGAACATCTTGATGCTGAAGCAGCTCCCTGGATCTGTCACAGCAGGGGGTGATGGCTCAGCTGGAAGGTGGCAGCACCACTGGGTCGGGCTGTGTTCAGGTTCACCAGAGGTGCTCTGATCCATCACCTCCCCTAGCACTGATTAATCAGTGCGTGATAACGATGGCAGCGTCTCGCCCATAACTTCCACAGCCCAGGTTTCACTGCTCCACTCAATCACTGCTCCTCACTGCGACCTCCAGTGCTGGCCCTGCTGCCTGTGTCCAGGGCGTGGGAGCAGTCTATGCTGGGAGCAGTGCCACGCTGGGAAGCTCTCAGCACCATTGGCTTCTCCTTCCCCAGGCTGTTCCCTTCCCGCTGGCAGCGTGGCAATGCACGGCCAATGCCTTCCAGCAGAGATCACCCTGCTGAGTTCTGCCAGCTGCTTACGCTTCATTGCTCCTGTAAAGTCATCTCCTCCAGCCAGGCACCCTACAGCCCCGGGCTCTGCTCCCGTGCCAGAACAAGTTGTTCCTGTGCTGCCAGTGGGTGTGAGCCCGAGGGCAGCAGCAATGCCCTGAGCTGGGGCCTTGAGGGGGCTCTTGGCAAAAGCCACGCGACCAGAGCTCGGTGATTTACACACTGCATTATGCCGGCTGCACACGCTTCCCTAATGTATGGAAATGTCACTTTGCTTTAACTGTTGCGCCGAACTTCTGTCCTCCAATCAATGTCCAATTTCCTTCCAAGGATAAAGCCGTACATTATTTTTGGCTGACCAATTCAGCTCAGGGCGCTGTAATTTCTCCCCATGCACTCAGAGGACAAATGCTTCACCGTGACTGCCTCGGAGCAATGACAGAACAAGCACATTCCTAATGACTGGCACAGTCCACACGAAATATATTAAATATATTAACTCTGGCACTCGCCGGGTCTCAGGAGATGCTCTGGGAGCTGCTCACCACTTTGACTCCGCTCCCCAACACTGCTCTGGGAGGGGATGGTTCACTGCGCTCCTTCTCTGCTTGGAAATTTCCCTGTCCCTGCTGGAGGTCACCACCACGTGTCTGCTCCCAGCATCCCGGCTGCAAGCGGGGCCGCCCAGTGACCCTCTCCCAGCAAACTCCGGAGGCAATTCCCAGCGCTTGAGCCCAAAGCGCACACAGCCTGGGATTTGTTTTCGGTGAAAAAGAAAAACAAACAAAAAACCCAAACTACGTTGAAAGATAACAACCCTGAGCAGCATCTGCCACGTGGGCTGCTGCTGGTGCTGGGAAGATGGGAAAATTGCCCTTTGTTCTACAAAAATAAATCTGAGGGAAAGCCCTTTACAAGCAGGCAGTGTTCTCCGGGGGCTGCCAAGGACTTCGCAGGCATCGCCGTGAATAACAGTTTATCTGTAGAGTTTCATTCAAAATGAAGCCTCAGACGTGGCCTGAAATTATGGGGACGCTGTGAAAATGGCATTATAAACTATTGCTTTTTCTCCACGAGCAGCAGCAAAGCACAGGCCAGACAAAAGCCAGCCGAGACTCTAAATGTAATAAATAAGTCAGTGGAGCTGATAAAAATAAAGGATGAAATATAATTCAGCCACTCAGTGACAGATCCCATCTTAGCTTTGATGTAGGGTCTGTTGAAGCTGTCATTGCTTCAGGAAATTAAAGAATGAGCCCATTAGTGGGGATATTTAAAGATGTTCATATTAAGATTATGACTTCCCAGACTCAGCTCGGGTGGGGAACGCGCGCGGTCCCGCAGCCGCGCATCCAGGATGGACCAAAGGGGCAATAAAGAGCCCACAGCCGCCCCAGCTCCTCCAGCTCTGCCCAAACCCAAGCTCTCCGCTCTGGGAAAGCTCCATTTCTGGATTGCCATGGCAACGGGAATAATTGGCCTCAACCTAGAAGGAAAGTGCCATGTGGGTCAATGGGTAACAGCGGGAGCCGGGGTCGGTGCCATGCGCGGTGCCCCGCAGCCAACGCGCGGCGCTGGGCATTGCCCGCTGCTCTCAGCCATTAAAACAAACAGCGCTGCTGGCAGCGAGGAAGCCAAGCGCATCGCAAAAGCAAAGCAACAGAACGAGAAGTGCCAATGGAAGAGGGAAACGCAGCTGAAGGGGAGGTCATGGGGAGCAGCGTGGGGAGGGCTGGGCCACGGCGAGCTCAAGGACGAGGGGATGCCAGTGGAAACCAATGGGACGAGGAGGTTGAGGTCTCAGGTCCTGGAATGCTGAGAAACTGATGGATAATTGTAATTAGCTTTCAGAATTTTTAATTATAGAAGAGGTATAAATAATCACAAAGCACAACTTTGCTAATGAGAGTCCTTGCGCTAAGAAACACAGGGATGCATTTGTTAGGGAGACTTTGAAAGCTCTGCTGTTAATTAGGTGTCTCACCGCCAGCAGGGTTTCAGGAGAAGGAGAAACATGTATACATTTAAATCAGGCTCATTGTGAGAGGTATCCAACATCAATTATGGGATAGCATGGTGCTAAAATGAATGCACTTTGTAATTAGAAAGCGGATCTGAAAGGCAGAGAGCAGCCTTTGCTTCCTCTCCTGCTGCCTGCTGCATTTCAGAGGTATTTAGCTCTGGTCAAGGCCTGGGAGCTGAGCTGCATTCCTCTGCTGTGGGCATCCGTGGGGCTGGGACCACGCTCAGCCTCCCCACGGCACTGCCCTGCACTGCTCACTGTTAGAGGGAGAGCAGAGGGGGGGGGAAGCCTTGATTAATTTAATTAACTGCAAGGTGAAAGCCTGATCCCCAACCAGGTGATGCTGCATCACAGCATTGTTAGGGAGAGGCAGGATGCTGTGATAGGCAACGGTTCAGCCAAGCTTTGGTGGTGGCTCTCTTTGAATGCTGAGCTGCACTTCTCTTCCTGGAACTGCAAAATGGCCAAACAAAACGGGAGCAGCTTGGGGCCTCTGCTGCCTTGCTGTTCATAAACAGACGGAAGAGGAGATGACAAAGACTGGAGAAAGACTTTTTTGCTGTGGATATGTCCTTAGATTTTCCTTTCTGACTACAAACCGCAAGCCTTGCCACAGGAGTTTATGCAAGCAATTACGTTTAGCTTGTATTTGGCTAAATCTAATGAAGCAATGATAAACAGCTCAGCGTTTTCTTCCCTAATGAATAATGAATATTAATTTGGCTGTCAGAGAAGAGCCTCTGCTCGCTGCACAAGACCAGATTTCCCTATTAAAACCTGGGGAGAGGATGTGTTTCACCACAAAGTGAGGCATTTGGGGAAAATCTGCCTCCCTCCCTTTCTCATACCTGCACAGGAGAGAGCAGAGGCAGCTGTCTGCCTTCCTGACAGATGCCAGCACTATGCCTGGTAGTAACTCGAAGAAGAGCTGAGCTCTGCCTGGATTTGCACAGTTAGGGAACAAAGGGAGGATGCTCAGTTCATGCAGCCCCGACAGATCTGATCTCGCCTGGCTTTTAGGGGATTTTCCTGCCCCACAATCTGTGTATTGCTCTGTACCCCATTTCTTCCCCTTCTCCTTATATAAAACACCATGAGTGCGTGAGGCAGAGGGCAGGAAGGCAGCACGGTGCTCAGCTGAGGGCTGACACCTCCACTTCTGTTCTTACATATGGGACGTTCCCGCACGTCCCGAGCATTACGATACAAATCGCCACCGACCATCTGCTGCGCCCATCGCCAGGCAGAATTTACAGCGGCATAACAATGACAAACTGCGCAGAGAAATCACAAAAAGTGCCTAATGCATCTTAGGAAACGTGGTAAAACTTACCTGCTTCCAGCTGAAACACCTTTCCCTAGCTGTAAATTACCGACTCGCACTCTCAGATTGGATACAGCTGGAATTAACATCTGCGGCCCGTGGGAAGAAAATTTCAGAGCAACCAGTGCTGGAGAAACAAATCCTAAGTGTAGTGAGCCATAAGCTTTAAGTACAGTGAGCAGAGCCCTGGAGTACGGCGGGAAGGCAGTGAATTCTTTTGCATCAATACACAGAGCGACGTCTCAGTGAAACTCGTAAATAGCTGCAAGGTATAAAACCCATCCAGAGAGCAAACGCCCATCGCTCTGGAGAGAGCAGCACTGCAGCATCTTAATTCTGCTCTTTCTTGAGAACAAAATAAGGGGAGTATGGTGGGAAGCGGTGCTGGGACCGGCACGGAGCGGCTGCTTTGCATGGCCATGCACTGGGGATGCCCACATCCACTGCAGCTATAGCACCAGTGCTGGGGGTGATCACACCCACCGCAACGCTTGTTGTGCTCCGTAAAAGTGTAATGGGAATTGCTGTGTATAAATCAATATCGTTATTCTCTTTTGGCAAACTAAGAGATACTCTGTTTTCACAACAATAATAATTAAAAAAAAGCAACGCGGCAACATCCTGATGTTGAATAGAGAAGAAGGAAGCGGAGGGATGGAAAGGAATAAATGAGGCTCCCGCTGTGGCTGCATCCCATTGTCCATACATCACACCAGCCCCAGGCTCATGACCACGACCAGACCACTGCCCACTGGTCACATCCTCACCACGTTCAACCCCTCCAGGTGATGCCTCTGCCACAGCTCCTGCTGCACAGGACAGCACTGCACCAGCCCCACGCTGAGCTCCAAGCACACCAGCACAAGGCTTCCCCTCTCTGCCTCTTTCTTCTCATCTTTCTGAGCAAAATATCAAAGCGCGGCCCTGGAGAAAAATCTGAGGTCTTCAGCTTTACGGGCGTGCATTCATCTACTGTTTGATGGTCGCTTTTAGCAGAGCAGGAAACGCTGTGCTGCCGCCAACACGAGAACCCTGGGGCCAGACCCAGTGCCACCAGCCCCGTCACAGTCACCAGCAATGGGGACAGTGGGCACAGGGAGGGGGAGAAGCAGCACGGACCCAGCCCCTTCCCATCCCCACGCTGTCCTTATGCATCTCAATGGGGAACGAGGAGAGAGAGGCACCGGAGAGGACAGCGGCTGCCCCGGTGCCGATGCTTGGAACACGCTGAAACGTTTGCACGTCGGTTTGAACTTTGTTCTCGGCAGCGCAGCGCTCCCCGTGAGCCTGCAGCCCGCTGATACCCAGCGCTTCAAAACCGAGCTTCCCTCGGGAGGCGGGCGCGGAACGGATGCGCCGGGCTGGGGTCCTCACCGCTGCGGTTGCGCCTGAGTGTTCCTCAGAACAAAAACGAGGAGAAAGGAGATATCCTCGCCTGCGCGAATACAATGCGCATTTCAGTTCAAACAAAATGAAGGCAAATAGAATCTCTGCAGCATTAGAGATAAAAATGGTAATGAGTTTTAATGGTTGACTTTGATTTCCTCTGTTGAAATCGACTCCAGGAGGCTGATATGGGATCAGGGAGGTGCCGGACCCCCACTCGCACATCAGACAGCTGCAGGCATGCTGGGGGGCGAGGAGTGGAGCAGGGCTGGTACTGGTGCTGCTGGTATCACTGCTGCACGCCTGGGAGAGGCAGCGGCCCTGCAACGAGACTGGTTATTGATCCTTAATAGGGTTTTAATCAATAATCCGGGCAGAGCTGAGTGCTGGGTGGACGCTGCAGGGGTGAGAAGAGTCCATTAAATGGTCATTGAAGTGTTTGGGGAAGGCGAGCTTCGGGTCTGATGTTGACAATCTGGGCAGAGATGTATCTGCTGGAGATAAGCATGGTAGGGTGTGTTACTGCCGTGACTGACTGCACACATTGCTGCCAGACCCATGCAGTTACACACAGCCCCAGCTCTGCCCCTTTCATCAAAGATCTGCATTCAGGCTACCCACACACATACACATACACAGCCACCTTGAAGCACAAATCCACACTTGGAGACTTCTATTCCCTAAAAGCAGAGTTGATCGAATCTCTGGCTGATAACAGCAAGAGCCAATAAATGAATGACCCCACTCTGGATGGAGCATTGTGCTAGACAAGCACCAAACTGATCACACAGGACAGGAGGAATGTTAGGCTTGATTGGACTCCATGACCTTCTGTGTGGGCTGCTGAGGATGGAGAGTTTGGATAGGAATAAGCATCTCAATTAACATTATTATTACCTCTAATGAGTGGGAGAGCATGGCAGTGCCACCAAGGTGCCATCCATCTTCCAGTGCGCTCTTCCTGTGCAACGTGCTGAGGCGAGCACCTCGCTTCCTCATTCAGAGCTCCCCGCTCGCCTGCATGGAGCCCTGTGGTTATCTGCCTCCTTCTCCTCCTTCATTCATTTGTCTTTCGGCTTTACCTGGTCAAGGAAGAACATTTGATGCCATTTCCAAAATGAAGAGCACGGAGCTGAGCTGACCTCGGTGCCCCAACGTGCTCGGAAGCAGACATGTGGGTCAAATAGCAGGAGGAAACCTC
Source organism: Numida meleagris (assembly GCF_002078875.1). Classification (NCBI taxonomy): domain Eukaryota; kingdom Metazoa; phylum Chordata; class Aves; order Galliformes; family Numididae; genus Numida; species Numida meleagris. The sequence goes on from NC_034428.1 coordinate 801,657, forward strand.
AACATCTTTCTTTCTTTTTTGTTGTTGTGCTCAGGGAACTCAAGGGTGAAATTGGAGCATCAAGGGAAAAAGCACTCCCGGGCTGATTTGTGAACATCTTGTTGAGACGTCTGGGATCAGATCTGAAAATATTTTAGTGATGCAGAGAGTGAATCAGGAGTCACCTGGGTTACCCACCCCTCACTGAGGCTGGGATTGAAACGTTTGTGGCTGAATCTCAGGCAGGGAGAGCAGCACCGTCACACCCCGAGCATCGACTCTCATCTTTATAGCCCAGGATCTCCTCAGCCTCATGGCAAGGCTGAAAGGAGCATCCATCATTTTCACGCACGCTCTCCTGCCTCTATCTTCCGGCCGCGTTCCTGGCTCCAACCCAAGCGTTTGCTGGGGATCCGGCCCCGTTGTTGTTCCTGGTGGATGCTGTTGGCTTCCAGACTGCCGGCGTGCTCGGGTGGAAGCAGCGTGTTCCTTCCCTCCCCGCTAGCCAGCTGCCCAAAGACAAACCGCCCTCCCCCGGGGCGCACATTATAAATGCTTAAGCAAATTAGCCATAAATAGAAAACGTAACATATGGGGCTGTAGATAATGTTTCATTATAAATTATCATGTTCTCCAGGGAGATACGCCTCTTCCCTTCACACCAAAGGCTTCGCGTTTCTTCTTCTGTGCAGACTGCAAGTTTCTTCTCTTTCTATTTTCTTCCCCGTAACTGTTTCTGACGCTGCTTGGACGTGGTACTCTATTTCTTGGGTGGGGAAACTGGGATAAGAAATTCACTTCAACCACAAATCCTCTTGGATTTAATGCTTTCTCATGAAAGAAAAAAAGTAGAAGCGAATGCTGTTCTGATGACAGGTGGCTGAACGAAGGCAATGAAGGTTACATTTTGCTGTTCATCCACTGGACGGGTAAAGCAAGGACAACAGGACCTCCCCCCACTGCTGTGGGACGACCACCCCGTGTGTGGCTGTGCTTGATGCTCACAACAGGGAAGGAAGCAGATTGGTGGTTGCATTTCTGCACTGGATTCAAATCAATCTCTTCCAGATCGAGCTTGCCTGTGAGTTATTTCTTCTGTAGAGGTGAAATTCCCTTTTGCTTCTGCTTGGGCTGAAGCACTGAGGAGGAACCAACCCACCCCAGCAGCATTTCCATGAGCACGCTGATCCAGAACCATACCCTTGGGGCCACACGTGGCAGCCTCCATGTGCTATGGGGAGGCATCTGTTTGCATCTGGGCTGACGATGCACAGGGCTTGGATCACATGCACGCATTAGCAAAGAGCAGATCGTTTCCAGATAAAAGAGACAGATTTCACAGCCTGAAGTCTCCGCATAGCAAACGCTTTTCTACTGCACACGTATACATGCCTATGTATGTGCGCCTCCATACAAAAGAAATTGAACTAATTTGAACCACTTCAAATGAGATTATTATAGACTGAGAAAATTTACCTGCCTTAATTGGAAAAATCTTGGCACTTGCACCCCGAAGCTAATTGATGTCATCAAAGCGCTGAACGAGCCCTGATTTTGGTAGTTACAGCCACACCTGGCGTCTCTGCCTCTCCGTAATAACCAAAGACTTTGGGGAAAGAAAAAAATATAAAGTAACATCTGCTGCAGTGCAAATATTTGGGAAGGCTGTGGCTGCTCGCACCAGAGCCCACTTGTTCATGTTAACACCAGCGGGCCATGCGCTGCCAGCAGTGCCCTTGCAAAACCAGTGGGACACCAAGCACTCGCAGCAGACGTGCTGAGGGTTGCTCTGGGAGCTGCTGCTAAACCTCTTCCATGTGCTCAGCTCAAGGGTTTCAGAGCTCGTGGGACACGGAACCCTCGGACCTGGGGCCAAAACTCCCACCCACAGCCTCATCCAAAATGAGTGTGGATTTAATTAAAGCAGAAACACATTCTACAAGCCAGTGGTGCTGCAAGCTCATTTCCTGGTAGGATTATGATACAGAAGAGAGCGGCTTCCCCAGCAGCTGCAGATGTGCACGCACACTTAACTTGGGAACATTTCAGGAAAATAAGATCAAAGCAGCTAGCAAGCAACGGAGCAGAGCTGCACCCCCAGGAAGGTAGGGATGATCCAAATCCCTGCTGGTACCGAAATAAACCTGGCAGCGAGGGATGCTGCCACGCGTGGAGCCGACGAGATGCCTCCATGCCCTGCCCTCCGTTCCTCACCCAACGCCATGCATCTGGAGAGGAGGATTTGCAGTGGCTTTCTCGGCAGAGCTGAAGGGTTTAGAAGAGATCCTGTTATGTTGGGGGACAGGTGACTTAACTGGGTCAGATGGCTTTGCTCTGAGAAGGATTAAACCTAAGCATTAGCCTCCTTAGCAAGTTTCCTGGCAAACTTCAAAAACAGAAGGAAAAAATATGCAAATGCAGCTTGAACTCCACCCTCAATGCAGCTCAGCAATGCCCCTGCTTGCAGTGCTGCCCAATGAGAGGGGGTCCAGCACCACCCATAGCATAACGCCCCGAGCTCGCTCCCCGTGGCGTTGCCCACCCCTTGGGGCAGAGATGAGTGTTAAGCAGATCAGCTTAATCACTTTAAATAAAAAACAATCAGGACTTATCCTCACAGTTTCGCAGGGCTTTGGTTTATTGATCTGGGGAAAAAAAAAATAATTATACCCCTGAGGTTTTGCAAGGAAAAAAAAAATGAAGAGGAGGAAGAGGACGAGGAAAAGCAGGATAGCATTTATGTGCACAGTGAGAAAGCAGCTGCTCCTGCTTGCAAAGAGTTGTCCTTCACAGAATCATAAAATCCTTAGAGTTGGAAGGGACCTTTAAAAGTCATCTAGTCCAACACCCCTGCAATGCACAGGGACACCACAACCCCATCAGGTTGCACAGGGCCTGACCCATCCTGGCCTTGAAAGTCTCCAGGGATGGGGCACCCACCACATCTGTGTGCAATCTGTGCCTGCGCCTCACCACCCTCATTGGATAAGAATTCATGCAGCTTGTTCCCAGGGCTGAGGACATCAGTGCCCTGTCCTGCTCCCCACTGAGCGTGGAGCCCTCACTCTCGGGGATCACGCGGTGTTGTCTGTGCTGGTTGGAGCTATCAGCTCCCTCCAAGGCTCTGAAAGCTCTGGAGCAATGAGGCCAGGAGCTCTGCTGGGGTGCACAGAGCTGTACCCCTCCCTGAGGAGGCCCCCCCCCTAGGGGCCCTATGCACCCAGGCAGGATTTCAACCAAGCAGGAGCAGAGGCAAAATCCATCCACCGTGAGAGTGGGCGCTGAATTATTCATCCCACTCCAGCCAGCATTAGCATGCTGAGCGCTGGCTCAGTCCTGAACCAGCAGCACAGATGTGAAGGAGCAGGGGACCTGAGTGCAGCAACGTATCCGCGGTGCTAATGAACGGCTCCGGGTGTAAATACTGCACACATCCAGGAGAGAGGTCCGTGTGCATGCCGCACGCCTGTGCAGAGCAAACATATTATGCCATTTCTTCGGGCCTTTCATTCCACATGTCATTTTTTTCTATGTAAGTATAGGTTTACACGAGAGGTAATTATCATCCTTTCAAAGCTCTTGGTTCTGAGTAAAATGAGACGGGGTATTATATCTGTAATATAATCGTAAATAAAACGGGTCGTAATAACCCCCAATTAGCACATTAAATCACGATGAAGACTCGTTTCATCATTCCAGTGTAAACAAAACCTCCTGGAACACCTTGTATTGACAAGACAGCACCGCTTGCTTCCCTTGAAGGGCACAGCAAACCAAGTTCTCAGACTCGGTGCTGCTCTGTAATTGTGCTCAGGCCAAGGAGTGGGGAGAAGGGCCGGGAGCTCAGCTCCCTCCCTGCGCTCTGGAGCTTGGGTTTTGATCCAGTCTATCCCCGTGCTGGAAGCTGAAGCCTGGCCGCATGCAGGAGCGCAGCCCTAGGGCAGCCCCCACGGCCTGATGGTTTGGGGGCACGCAGGGATGGGACATCCCGGGGCTCTTGGAGCACAGCACGGGGTTGGTTCCAAGGCACGCGGCTCTCTGCAGACCCATGCTAAGCAAACCGAGCCAGGCCTTTCCCAGAGCCGCGACTGCAGTCCCCAGGGGAAGCTCATTTCCAAATGATCTTGTTAGACATTGTTAGAAATTGATATATTTGCATAGCATGAATGTTAAAACTCAGAAAGAACTCAAATGCCAATTAGAACCATGGCGTTCCCCCCCCCCCCTCCCTTAATTAATCAGTCATAGAAGAGCAGCTCCAGGTGTTTTTCCCTGACTAAACAACAGCACAAGTCTATCGTTATTAATCTTGATGACCCAAGTGTCATCAGCATATGCAGATTTTCCCAAGGGGAAAGCAGATTGGGAACGATGGGAGCTTCACCACAGCGATGCTCTGTGCCTGCGTTATCCCAGCTGCAGCACATGAAGAGCAGCACCTACAGCAGCGAGGGAAGCCGACAAACAGCCCGTAAACCCTTGCCATCAATTTTGAATTGCACTGATACGTTTCTTCTCCGTTCTGCTCTACAGAACAGGCTGGGGGAAAAAAAAAAAAGAAAGATGACAACTATTTTCTAAAGAATGGACCGCTATTCATGATCAGTTTTACCAAAATCACTCTTTTGGGTGCTGATGTAGCCCAGCTACCTGCCTGGGGCTCCTGGTTACGATGCGCACCATGCACGCTGCAGCTGTGATCGTTAATACAGGACAGTGCATCACAGCAAACATTGCAGCTGAGAGACTTTGGCAGATGCTACGCCCTGTCTGAGGCATGCCAGCTACTCCTGGGACCTCACACTCGCACACCATCAGCAAAAAAAAAAAAAAACCCTGGAATTGCTTCACGGAAAGCAGCGAGAAAGTGATGAGTCAAGAGAAACATCCACGCTCATGCTCAGAGGCAGGAAGCATCGCATGCGGGCACATGGGGCCAGCGTTTGGAAAGCCAATGGCATTGCACATCCTTGGCTCCCAGGCCCAGTGGGGGAGGGGCAGCCAGAGGGACCCCCCCACCCAGAACACATCCCCCCAGGCCTGGGTGCATGCATGGCTGCTGCTGGGACAGGAACAGGGCTCAGTCCTCATTGACCTCCACATGCAAAGCATACAGGGGATCAGGGCCAATCAGCAGCACCCAATTCACAAGTCCTATTGCAAACGCTTAAAAAAAAAAGCACAAAAACCACCAAAAAACACTAAAAATACCTTCCCTAGGGAGAAGCACAGATAGCATCTAAGCTAATCAGAAAGAGAGAGAAGATGAAGAAGAAAAAAAAACGTCCTTCGACTTAGAAGGTAGCGTTTCAGATATGCAAATTTTTTAACACATTTTTGAAATTCCATCCTAAAAACACTGTTAAATATTAATTATATTGCTATTTATAAATGCATACATAATTAACAGGAAAAATTAATGTAGCCAGCATCGGTGAAGAACTTTCTTCCAAATATTTGAATAATGAAACATAATTGCGTTTCAATGGGAAAGTGTCAGAAACGTACCCAAATGTTTTTACATTATTTAAGTTGAGAAAAACCCAACAACTTGCTGGGAAATACCAGCACCTGGTGATGTTGTGCCACCTGACTTCCTGAGTTTTCATGCACTCTGCTGCTCTAGCACTATAAATGCCCTGGGGGGAGATGCAGTTGGTCCAACACGTTGTGCTCAATCAATGCACATCGCTGTGATCCAGCTCACGGCTCCTTGAGTTGGATGAGCGCTGGGCTGAGCTCCATTGGGTTTGCTTTGCAGGGTCCTGGGGCAGGCATGGTGTGTCTCACATCCGCCCCAGTGCTCCCTCTCAGCGCTGTTCCCACCTTCCCAGCCCGCAGCAGATCCCTCCATCACCCAGCTGAATTCTGATGCTGTTTTTGTGGTTCTTCTCCCCCCTTGCCTTTAGAGATGGGACAGCTTCACCCCTCCCAGCCTCACTCGTGGGAAGACTTCATGAGAAATTATACGGAGAGGCTTGAAGTGCTGCCCGACTTTGCTGCTCTTGGTAAGACGTCAATGAAAGCAGATGCCAGGCGGCTCTGCTTCTTGCATTCCTGACCTCTGCCACATCTGAAGCAGGAGCACCGTGACAGGAACGAAGACACGCTCTAATTAAGGATTAGGCTGGGAAGAAGCACAGGAGATGAAGAGAAGGGCAGTATTTGATCCCCACCTCCTGCTAGGGCTGGGCCACCCTGCTGGCATCCCTGGGGTCAGGACAGAGCTGGACCTGCCCCTCCAGCCACTCAGTGCACCCTCAGACCCACCGCAGCCCTTCTGCAGCCATTGCTGAGGTTTGAACACCGAAAGCAATGCAGATCACATCTTTCTTTCTTTCCAGAAGGATACAGGACATGCTTTTGCACTTAGTCAAAGGGCGTTCCTACCTTAAAAGTGAGATTTGCTCCAAGGGAACAATGAATTCCAAATAAGTTATATCCGAATACTCTTTATACCCCATTGCTTTGTCCTGAGAAGTCCTTGCTGGCTGCTCTCCTGTTGGCACAGTCTTCATCTCTGGCATAACCAAATACGAACTCAAGGAAATTACTCCCTATATTAAAGGAGAAGGGTATTTTTTTTTCCTCCCCTTCTGCATCCTTCGTAACGAACCCTTACACGAAGGCCAGCCAGCAGTTACCCGCTCATCCATCACACATCCCTATCTGCTGCAGGAGTTGACTAGATGAAGAGGTCCATTTAATTTTAGAACGAGGGCTATCTGCCGAGAAGTAGGCAGAGCCTTATTTTTACACAGGAATCTTATTTTTTCCCCTCTAAAAGAACACGAAGTTCACTCTATTCTGCCCAGACAGGGACGAGGCAGCAGCAGGACTCATGGCCACGCATTGCAGATGCGCCAAGCTCCCACAGCAGCAGTGCTGGTCCAGGCACCTGCTAACACTGCAGAGCTTGTGCTGTGCAATGCCTGCCTGGCAGTGATGAGGAGGTGTAAACACGAGGAATTTGGTAGAGAATGTGAAAGACATGCCATCAGATCATGCATTTTTTTTTTTAACCGTAACGCAATCCTTGTGGAGATCTCAGCGAGAGGCCGGGCCCACGCATCCATCACTCCCCGTGAAAAATGAAACTTTCCTCAAACTTTCCCACATTCAAGAGATTTTCAGTTTGGTTTCCTAGTCTGCTTGCTTTCTTCATGCATAAGATGAGTGATTACTTACAAAACCTAATGTTCCAAAGGTTTAAGTTTCTGGAAGATTCATGGCAGAGCTGCTCTGTGTTTTCCAGAAAGGGAAGTATATTTATTTACTGCACTTTAAGGGAAATACAGCATCTCAAAACCAATTCCCTAAAAGAGCTCTTCTGTCCTAAGGCACTTACTAAGAATTGCTTCTGCTCAGCTTATATATTACCATATAAAAGAGAGGGGAAAAAAAATGACCTTAAAATTTGGACAGATGTCTCTGGTGGGTTTTTGTTTTGTTCTCAGAAAGAAGGCACGAAGTCACGCACAGCCCTCCCCGATGGCATTCCAGCCACCAGCCCACGCAGGATGAATCCATTATTCAGGCTGATCTGCTTCCACTGCCAGAAAGCGATGGCTGTGTCACTGCCTGAGCATCTCTGTGCCGGGGTGCCAAGAAATGCCCCTTCACATCTGGGTTTATCTGCAAGTCCTATGCAAGACAGCTTGAGTCTTGCCTCTGGAGCAGCAAGCAGCGTTCTCCCCCCCTCCTCTTCCTCAAGACATTGCAGGTGATCAAAAATGCGTAATGAACCGCGCAGCCAGCTCGAGCGCCCGAGATTTATTTAAAAAGGTTAAAGCAAAACAGATCAAAACATCCTTTATTCTACAGCCATTTCCCAAACGTAACACGTTAGCCCTAAGGTAAAAATCAATGTTCAAAGCCTGTACCAATTTTCAGAAAGATAAATGCTATGTTTAATGCTTTACAGCGGTGATTGTTCAAGAAGCTGTCCTTGGTGTATATGAGACGGCACCAACATTTCCCAATTAATGCCTGCACTTTAGTAACACAGCCCCTTGACTGGTGAAGGGTTTGAGGAGAGAGGCTTTAAAAGAGAGATAAAAACAGCCGCCCGTGAGCGCTCCGCTTTGTAACGATTGATGCTGATGGCGTAAAGGCCATCGCCCGCTCTCCCAGCACCAGGCTCCAGATCCAGCTCCCGCTGCCCTTCCCAGCCCTGATCCCTGCAGCATCCCCAACCCGCAGCCACCAACGTGCCATGCGCTGGGACCCCCCCGTGCATCCCAGCCCATGTCGCACCACATCGGGTCCCACTCCGGTAGGGATCAGTTCCCCCCCCTCTCTGCATCTACTGACTGCACCAACAGAATAAAAGCAGAACAAGTCCCACCCAGCACACGCCTTCCGCGTTCCTACATAACAAGCACGCCATTTAGCTTTGAACGTATCTCTGAAAACACGAGCACAGATAGGGGATGCCATAATTAAAAGCCTGCCGTTATCTGCAGAGCTGCGGTGCACCATCGGGTCGCAATCGGTCTCCCCGTATCAGCAGGAGCTTGTGCTGCGCTTCAGGGTGCTCACACACAATCCCTGGTGAAGAGCGAGATAAGGGATCCAAACAAGGGTTCTTTTTAGCCCGCGGCAGTTTAATTACTTGTTGCTTGGATGTCTATTCAGAAAGACAAGAGGTATGGATTCATCTTTTTTTTCCCTTCGCTGATTTTCAGACACTTCCCTTGCTATGGTAGGGAAAAGGAGGAAGGGAAACGCATCCGTGCCTTCTGCATGGCATCACCGGGGCAGTGCAGCACTGCCCTGCATGGCGTGGTGCCCCTGGGACACAGCACAAAGCTGGTGGCAAAGCAGGGCACCGCTCCCTCCTCCCAGCAAGAATCCACAGCTGATGAGAATGGAACCAAGAAACAATTCTCCTCCCAGCCCGAGCGCACTCTGCCTCGTTAGCCACGCGCTTCCTCAGCTAAAAGGTTTACCACCCCTCCTCCCCCCCCCTATTTCTTGAGAGGTCCCAAATACAATAATAGCATTTGCAGTGATAAAAAAAAATTAGATTGCATAAAATTAATATCGACTCAAATTAAACCATTTGTCTCCTTTCACTTCTCAGCTCCCCAGATACAGTTATTGCATCAGCTGCAATAAACCAAGTAAAATTACAAGTTTGACCTGCAGCTTTTGGTTTCCCCCTCCCACCACCTCTCCCACCCAGGGGAAGAGGGGGCACCCCTCCTGCTGAGCACTCCCTCTCAGGGCTCCCTGGGTGCCCAGGCAGCATGGAAGCACCCAGAGGACCCAATCTTCCCTCTGCAGCACTCAGAGCCGGGTCCCTCCTGCTTGCTCTATCCTTTTCACAGCCTTCTCCTGGCAATCATTGGAAAAGAAGGAAGGAGCTATGAACACTTGAAATTAAAAGGAGCATGTATGGTCTTGGCAGAGAGGGAGAATATCCTCGGGGTTCCAGATGCTGGCAGACACTGCACCAGGTCAGGGCAACCCCAGAACCAGAGCTGCAAACAGCACTGCCAGGAGGAGAAAGCAGTAGAAAGCACAGCAGGTTTGTCTGGGTAGGAAATAACACGTTTCTTTGGAGCTGGGTTTGCCCAAAGGGAGTCTCTCACTGCAAGGCAGCCTGCCAGGCCTGACCCCAGCGTGTGATGCAGGAGAAGTTCACTGCACTGGAGAGGTTACAAGCAAAGCGTTTCTGGCTCAACGAACCCAAACTTTTTGGTGAAACCATTCCAAATCAGCTGTCACGCTGAACAGGTGCATTGCTGTAAAGTTTAGGGGCAGGGCAGAGTTCTCGGATCCCCCTCACCAGGCAGATGTGGGTCCAAGCTGCTATGTGAAACCCCATGCAATCGCTTCAGGAGAGAGCCCAGCTCCTCGCAGGCATTCAGCACAGCCCTGCAGGAGCACAGGAGCATCACCACCTTCCCCGAACACCACAACAGCCCAAGCTCATCCTTCAAACATGTGATATTCAAGAGTCTCAGGCACACAGAGTTATGGAATTAGCAGAATTGGCACTGCCACAGCAAGCCTGAGCAGAAACCAAGAGCTAGGGCTCCTGGAATCCTCTGTGAGAAGAGCGTGGCTAGGGGCAGACTGGCAGCCCTGCTCTTCCCTTTTTTTTTTTTTTTGGCTCCAGTCTATTATGAGCAGTTACACTCGCATCCCTCTTCCCCGTGCCTGTCAGCTATTCTTTAGCTCAGCCTCACTCCAGACTATTCTCTGATGCCTTGTTGTCCTGAAAAGTGAACATGAATTACTGCCAGCTCAAATTAGTGTCTTTCCGTGCAGGGCAAAAAGAAATGTTGAAGTCGGGAAGGAATCTGGATCTTCAGATCTTTGCATCTGGTTTAACTCATGTTAAACACTGCATTATCTCCAAATCCCTGGGAAAGCATTTGGCACCTTGGTCACCTGCACCAGGAACCCCATTCTCCAGGGGGTAGCCCTAAAGGAGCCCATCCAAAAGAGGTGACCAGAAACAGCACGAGTGAAGCCCCAAAGGGAAATTCTACTCAATACACAAGTCAGACAAGAAACAGCAGCCACTGGAGCCTAACTAAAGGCACTGAGCACGGTGGTTTGGCAGAACTGTGTGCAGCAATAGGAAGCCTGATGCAGACAACAGCTGTCCTGGCCAGGAGGTACAGAGAATGGCTATAGAACTGGAAACCAAGCAAACAAAACACCAACCTGCAATAGTATGATGGCCCCCAAAACACCCTAATGATCCATCAACTGCTGCCACGGGAGTCCTCTGGGTCACGTAACAGAAGTGTGATAACTTAAAGTATTGCTGAGATATTTTGGGGAGATGGAAAACCCCATTCCATTTCTTTGCCAGCACAAGCAACCCCACCAATTCCGGCTGAGGTGAGGGGAGAACCCTTTCTCAGGGGCATCAATCGATTTTATCAGTCGTGCATTTGATTTCCCAGGCTTAGCAGCTAATTAGCTCACATGATATTACTTGGAAATGGCATTAGGCTGCAAACTAAGCCAACAGAAGCCAGAAACAAACACAGCTTAATCCAGGTTTTGCCCAGTTATTTTCAGTGGCCTTCCCAGGCTGCCCTCAAAGTTGCAGAGTGGTGCATGCATTTCATTGACCAGATAGATGTGCATTTCCAGAGGGATTACAGCCACATTAAAGGAATTTTGAAATCTGGATTATATCCATAAGTAGTTCCTAACAACTCCTTTGCAGCTGTTACAACGCTTATGTAAATACCGAGCGAATATTTAATGCTCTATTAAAGAGAAATTTACTGCGCTGCCCATAAGGATGGGATCTCTCCACAAATCCTGCTGCAGGGGTTGGCCTTCCTGAAGGGAACACAACCCACTCCTTGTTCAGCTCAGCTCCTCAGCAGAGCACTGGGGGCATCCTCGTGAGAGAGGCCTGTGTCCGAAGGAAGCCACTGAGCCGCTGTCAATCTTTGAATCACAATTTAGGACAAATCTCAGGGACAGGAGCACCACTGACCCAGGGCACATCCCCCAGCTCCCCATAGGACCCCCCCCCCCGCCTCCTGGCAGACCAGAGGAGTTTAATTTTGGCTGCGTGTCTCATAGGTGGCTGTTTAAGCACAGCCTGGAGGTGTAGGCCTCACGGCCTGCGCTCACCCCGCAGCGCGGCCTTCTTTCAGGTTGCACGATCAAAGGCTGTTGACAACCTCTGTCGGTTGTTGGAGCCCATTTCCCGAATCCCTCTGTGCTCACACAGAGCTGGGGGAGCACCAAATCATGCCCGCCTCCCACCCCTGCTCCCCCCATCCCAGGACGGGGTGCATGTTACCCCCACCTGCAAGATTCCATATCAGCTCTGAACCAAAGGACACAGCCATGGGCTGCACACGCCTCAGACTTCGAAGGGAGGAAGCCAGAGATCACAGCGAGCAGACTTTTTAATATTATTATTATTGAAACTTGACAAGCAAATATAGCATCAGAATCCTAGGAAGATTAAGCGGGAAAAAAATTAGTTCCCTAAACTAATGAAGTACTTGAGCTCTAGGGCAACAACGGTTAATAGTGCTTCTATCTCAGCTGAAGAGGCAACAAAATGCTGTTTAATTGTAATTTTAAATATGGATTTGAGGCTCTTACCCATAAATCATGGAGTCAGATAAGGTTTGCGCATAATGACAACTTGTCAAGGGACAGAAATGAAACTGATTTCAAATACTTTAAGATGAAATGCTGTTACCCAGTGTGCCAGGCTGCAAGCTTCAGGGGAGACTTCAGCATCTCTATGAACCACCAGCCCTCTAAAGCCTTCAGCTGTGATAACCAAGCCTGAAAATTAACTGCATCAAATCAGAAAAATCAGGAAAGGCTGAAAAGTGGTTTTTCTACCCGATTTCAATGAAAGGGAAGCCAGGAAGCAAAGCAAAAACTCATTAGCCAAACCTACATTAGCACATAGGGGTCTGCATGTAAAGGTTGGGCAACCCGTGCAAGGAGACCGGCAGCTCAGCCACCTCCTGACCTCAGGCTGCACTCAGATCAAAGCAGCCCACAGCGGATTTTGTTACTGTTTCATCACTGGATTATCCTTCACTTAACGTTCCTACAAAGGCTCAGCCCGCAGCTCTATGCCCAAGAAGCCCCATGTGCTTTTGCCCAAGCAAAGCCAATGCCATGCAAGCAGCACCCGGCCATCCCAGCCTCTGTAGGGAGCCTGAAGCATTGCCATTCCCCAACACAAATGGGCAGCGAGGATGTTGTCACCTCCAATGTCCTGCTCTTTTCGGTGGCTTTTAATCTTTTTACCCATCTGTAAAATTTCTAATTAACTGAAGTAACTAACCAGCGTTGCATGAACTCAAACTGAGACTATTACAGTCAAATACATAATTAAAAATTTCTGCTGCGTTGGTTCCTTCCGCCAGTTACATAAGTTACTGCACGTAGTGCAAATGCCACAGCCAGAAACCCAATTTGGATTATTTCTGTTCTACTGCAGCCATGAGGAAGCCCCCCCAGCCCTTGCCCCCCTACCCCAGCCCTCCCCAGCAGCACTCCACCTGCGCTTGCTTTGGGCAGAGCTGTGCAGGGCTGGTGCTGAGAGCAGCTCTAAGTGGTGGGAGGCAGGAGGATGCAGCCCAGCAGCACAGGCTCTGCTGGCAGGCAGAGCTGCAATTAGAGCAAAGCACACACTGGGCTCTCTCCTCCTCAGCATTAGCCCTGAAAAATATTCTGCAAGGAGCTAACAGCTGCTGGAGAGCTACAAAGAGAATCGAGCCTGCAATGGGAATGAGCCAGCACACCAGCTCAACTCCCTCAAACACATTCATGTCCTAGTGACCCACCTGCCCCTGAGCTGCACAGAGCCCACCAGGTGCATCACCAACTGAAGCCCACACAATCCCCAGTGTGCCACCACCCACCTGCTGACATCAGTGCTTGCAGAGGACAAGCAGCTCCAGGAGGCACAAACAGAAAGACTTAGACAGCCCTGGCTGTTTCCCTGCCCTTAAATCACCTCCAACCCAACCAAGCTGCAGTCCCTGCCCAGCAGGTTGGATGCTGCAGGTTCCCAGCCATCAGTGCCAAACTGACCCCATCTGGGAGGCGAGCACAAGTGAGGAGGGATGGCTGAGAGCCTCACTGGCCCAGGTGCTGCTGCTGCTGAGTCCCTGCATTGGAGTTAGAAAGCTTCAGCACTGACCGAGGCTGTCATTGTGTTTGGCTGCTAAAGCGGCACGGTTTGCTTGCAGGGATTTTCTTGCCTCATAGACCAAATGGTGCTTCAAGTCCTGCTAGCTGTGGAAAAGCCCTTCTCACTAGCAAGCGTGACTGATAGGCTCTCTGTCCGTCCCCACCGCTCTTTCCATGCCACCACACATGGCTGCTCCTTCCATTTCGCATATGCACTTTGCTCAGGCTGCGCTGCATTATGAGCATGGCATTCATGCTTTCGTTTTGCTTCCTGCGGGCCTGAGTAAAGGTTCTGCAGGAGGAGTTCTGTGCTAACAACCACGCTCTGCAGTGGACTTGCATGTTTAACAAGTGCACCGGTGAGCTTCAGGTCCCTGGGATGCAGGAGGGATTCTCTCCACACTATTTTCAGCCATGCAGGGTGCACTGTGCGGGGTACTTGCGGGCAATGCCCCCACTCCTGGCAGCAATGACCTTCAAAGAGCTGGCCATGCCCTGAAGCAGCATGCTTGTGCAGGTGCTGTGACTGCTGGAGCTGGAGACCCCCGCCCCGGGGTGCTGCACCCCCAGGACTGAGCTGGAGGGAGGCAGCTGCCTCGCAGCCGCTCCTGGCACGAGGAGGGCCGGGTGTTCCTGCTCCACTCGAAATCCTCTTTAGATCAAAAGGCATCGGACTCGGACTAATTTCAAAGCACCTTCTCACGTCCCCAGTGCAATCTCTAGGCTGAGCACTAATCCCTGCTGCTGCCAGGCGATGCTGACCACATCCTGGCACGTCCCAGTCCCCATCACCAGAATCATCTCTGCTTGGAGCCCGCATTGCCTGGCAGAGCTGAGAGGGGCACCGTGGCACACGCCGTGGGACGGTCACACTGCTGGGTGGCACCTGGGAGTGGTGACAGCACCCACAGCCCTAGGTCACGGTGCCTGTCATGCCACTGCCCCATGTGCTCTGCTCCTGGGGTGCCCAGTACAGGCACAATCTCGCACAGGAGTGTCGTACAGCTCTTCACGACAAATTATCTGAGGGTACTTTAAACTCTGGTGCTATTACGCCATTATCTGTGCCTAATTTTCCATTCCATCCCCTAACATTTCAATTTCCCCCTTCACTGATCTCCTGCTTTAATAGCTCTTCCAAACTTTGTTTAAGTTGAGAAGTGCCCGTCTGGTTCTGTTCCTCTCCTTCCCTTCCCCACCTCCTTCCCCTCACCCACATTGCTCTGCTCGGGGGCACAGTTCCCACACCCCCACTTCCTTGGGAACATCCTCCCTTGCAGTCAGCCCCAGTTGCGTCCTGGGAGTGAAAGTCATGCTTCCTCTTTTCTCCTCTCCATTCTGCAGTCCTGAAACCCAGCCCAAGTTGGCAATGCGCTTCTCTATCCCCAGCGTGACTTGGGCAGCAAAGTGTTCCGAGTCAATTCAGAGGGTTACAAATGCGAGCAGACGCTCTCCAGCAAGCGGCACATCTTTTTGGCCTTTTGTCCTCCCTCTTTGTGACCCATGAGATGTGCTGAAGCCTTTTGGTTCGCTGCCACCCGTGAGTCCCCGCTGCCTGCTGGCTTCCCAGGGCCCCAGAGAAAGGATGTTCCCAAGCTCTGGTGCTGCATGCTTGGGCTGCCACCGGGCTGCAGCTCCCTATCACATAGGATCTCAGCGTGGTGTCTTGCTGGGACCTGGCTTGCTTTGTAGGGCTTGCACCACACGCCAGTTTTCTTTGGCACAATGGGCAGTGGGGGCAGCACAGCAAGAAGTGCCCCTAACCATGGGCAGCTTCTTTTCACCTGGCTCTGAGGGGGAGAATTGCTCAGCAATGGGCTCAGCAGATGATCTGCGCCTCTCTGCTGCTCCATCCCCTGCTGATTCACACCTCGGCAGAGCTGTTGAGTCCCTCACCTGGTCACTGCCCTCTGATGGAGGAGAGGAGGTTGGGGAATCAATTATGTGACAACAAACAGCGTGAGAACCTGCCAGCCCCAAGGGGAAATGTTGTATTTGCATTCTAAATGTTTATCTCTGCCTCTTGCTTTTCAGCCCGTGCACAAGGTTGGTGGGATACAGCAGCACTGCTGAACACACGCTCTGACCAGGCAGGGAGCCGCGCTCCCACCAACACCAAGCAATGGGGCCAGGCTGCTGATACTGATCCCCACCAGATCCATCTCCCAAAAAGCTCTGGGAGAGCAAAATCCCAGTGCAAGGCCCAAGTGGCTGCATGCTGCAGGCTGCAGGATGCTCCCCTGAGCACCTCTCCGGGCTGATTGAAAGCAAATTGGCCAATGTGGGGCTTTTCTTTATCAGGGACAGTGGTCGTGGCTAATTGCTTCAGTGTACAGGTTGATGGGCTGTTACACGAATATTGCTTTTCTCATGGCTTCACAAAACCATTTTACAAATGGAGTTGGCTGCGATCCGCTGCTATGTTTGCAGCTGTTGGTCTGGGTGTCAGCACGGAGTCTGAAGCAAGAGGAAGGAAAATACGAATGAGAAAGAGATAAGAAAAAATAAATGTCAAGCTGTGCTTGTGCAGGCTGAGGGCAGAATGCTGGCAGCCTTACAAGCTCTGAGCAGCGGGGGAAGGCAGTGCCAGGTTGGGTTTACCCAAAGCCCTGAGCCATGGCAGGGTGGGAGAGGAGGCTCCAAGAGAAGCATGGGGCTGCTGCAGCTGGCTCTCACTTTGAAGGTAAAGATGGGATGAGTGGTCTCCAGTTTCCCACAGACCCCCACATCCCCGCTGTGGCCCCGCACTGCTCCTTTGTGCAAGTGTCAGCCCATCCTGCCATCGTCAGCATCGGCATGAGAAGGATAATAATAACCCCAGAGGAACTCCAGCAGTGTTTGGGTCTGACAAGGAACTAAGATAAATGTGAGTTCTCAGTTAATATCATGCTTGGAGTATGAACAGCGCTACAGGAACGGCGAGGATTTCAATAGGGTAAGTTTATTAAAAATATATTGACTTGTCACTCCTGGCAGCAGCGAGCAGGTCCGAGAGCCCCGGGGATCAGATCACGTCAGTGCCAATAAAACCGAGACAAGATCTAACCTCTGCACGGCTGCGATCGCGCTCCGCTCCCGCTCCCCTGCTCCCATCTCTCAACCCCTCCTCAAAGAGCCTCTCCCTGTCTGCCCCTGGGGAGCAATGGGGTTTTTGGAGGGACCCTCCTGACCTCGCCATCCTGGAGCCCACTGCTGCCGGCACGATCCACGTCCTCCTCCACACCGTGGCTCCGGGCTCTTCCTTCCCAATGCGTTTCTGCCCTAATTCAGCTCTCCGCTGAGAGGCTTTGCTGCTCCAAACCTCTTATTACCACAAATTGCCTTGCAGTAATAAACCAATCTCTCCACGCTTGTTATTTATTGGGCGTACCTGGACGTTTCCAAATGCCAAAGCCGCAGCTCCCGGGCACGGTGTAGGAGCAGGGGCTGCTCGGAGCCACCCACCCGCAGGATGCTGCAGTGCCCCGGGCCCACGGGGACCTCATGGCACTTCAAAGAGGTGTGAAACATGGAGGCCTTGGCTGGGAGAGCGGATACACCTAAACTTTTAATAAGGGATAGCACTCAATATAGCACATTTCCATCATTTATTGAACTGAAGTGCCTTCTATCGCTTCAGTGCCGAGCCCTGAAGCCTGTCCCGGATGATTTAAGAATGATCCATCTGGAAAACGATGCAGACAATTTGTTGCATCCAGCCAGAGAGCCAAAGGAGCCGCAGTAACAAGCTGAAATAATTTCAGCCCCGCTCAGTCACCCAGGCCCAGCCTCAATCCCCCATCCCCTGCCAGCCCAAGAGCCCCACGGTGGGGACACTGTAGTGCCATGCCAACGTTCCATCTGCAGCCTGCAGCTGGGAGCCTGGCTCCATTGGGCACCACTGGGTGCCCATGGGATGGGGCCCCTCACCAAAAAAAAAAAGGATTTTCTCTTAGGAAACTGCACCCAGATCTTGATGAAGTCGCTTGGTCGGCTCCTGTTTCTGGAGGAGCACTGTTGCGAGCTGACGGTTACCACCTAGCCCTGGATAAATCAGGGATCCGTTCTTCAAAATAGCATGTTGATTGATGCTCAAAATATCTCCAGTAATTACTTCGCCCCGGTATAATTACAATAATTAAACTTGGATAACGCTTAGCCCTGCTTTTTAACAGAGCTGCGTGCTGCGACATCAGCGCGCTTGTGTCTCGTTTCCCGTCCCATTTTGCAGTCTCACCCTGCTGCCGGCTGACTCAGCTCTGCTCGCTGCTCCTGCTCCTCGTGGGCAGCGATCCAGTGCACGCAGCCCCCGGAGCAGCACTCCCTGCACGGCATCGCTCCCGCAGCCGTGGGAGACGCAGCCTGCACGGCTCCAGGGCTGCTCCTTGGCCCCAGCTCTGGGCTGCGCAGCTCAGCACAATATTTCTCCTTTGTTCCCGCAGCGGTGACACTTGCGACAATTTGGGCTGGTGAGTACTTTTCCAGCTGTGATGAACGGCGGGGGAAGGAATGAGATCCCAGCGCCGTATTTCATGCCCTGAAACCCCGCGTGCGCCTGGAAACGAACCGAGCTCTCCGCTGATCTACGCGGCGCTGGGGCCGTTCGCATTCCGTTAGCTTGTACACAGTGTCACGGTGATTTAGGACGGCAATTTGACCCTAAAAAGAGGAGCATCTCACTTTGTCCCTCCCTCTTTTCCCATCTATTTTCCCACACAAGAGAGCGTTGGCGCAGGGTTTGGCCGGGATGGGGATGAGCACCTCGCTGCCGTGTGCCACCGGGCTGCTCGGTGCCAGCAGCCAGAGCTCCACAGCGCTGCAGGAAGGGCTCCCCACTGCCAGGAGATGAAAAGAGGCTCTTCCCCTTTCCAGGTTGGATGGAACTGGAGGATCCCAGCTGTGCCGGGGTGAGACAGCCCACGTGTCCCCACTGAACCCAATGACCCCGTGGGGTCCTGCCTCTGCCCTGGGGTCTTGGGCTGGCATCCTGCAGCTGGGGGTGCTCCAGGTGCCCCCCTGCCCCGTCCCCCCAGGTGATGGGAGCGCGGAGGAAGCCAGTCACGAGCCCACGCGCGGTTCTCATATCAGTTTTAATAGCAACATCAGAGTACTAAATATACACAGGGAAATCGGTATAGGGTCGCATTTACAGTGCTTCCAAATACACAGCTTCGAAGTACAGAGACAAATTAAAAAAACACTCCGGAATAAAATAGTCACCTGTGTGGAACCACAGCCGGCGGAGGGCACCCAGCACCCGGGCACACGAGCGCCCAGCGCCACGGGACTGCCGTGCCCAGCTGTCCGTATCCTGTCCATCTGTCTGTCTGCCTGTCTGTCTGCCTGTCCATCTGTCTGCCTGTCTGCCTGTCCATCTGTCTGCCTGTCCGTCTGCCTGTCCATCTGTCTGCTTGTCCGTCTGTCTGCCTGTCCACCTGTCTGCCTGTCTGTCTGCCTATCTGTCCATCTGTTTGTCTGTCTGTCCACCTGTCCATCCATCTGTCAGCCCATCCATCTGCTTGTCTGTCCGCTGGTCCATCCATCTGCCTGTCTGTCTGCCTACCTGTCCATCTGTTTGCCTGTCTGTCCACCCATCCGTCCATCCGTCAGCCCGTCCATCCGCCTGTCAGTCTGCCTGTCTGTCCATCTGTTTGTCTGCCTGTCTGTCTGCCGGTACATCTGTCTGTCTGCCTACCTGTCTGCCTACCTGTCCATCTGTTTGTCTGTCTGTCCACCTGTCCGTCCATCCGTCAGCCCGTCCATCCGCCTGTCAGTCTGCCTGTCTGTCCATCTGTTTGTCTGCCTGTCTGCCGGTCCAACTGTCTGTCTGCCTATCTGTCCGTCTGTCTACCTGTCTACCTGTCTGTCCATCTGCGGCAGCCTATGTACACATAAGCAGTGTGTGCCCCAGGCCATGTCCCCATGGTCGTACCGCCGCGCGCCGATGCCTCGCGTTACAGAATTTTCCCAGAAAAAAATAAAGAAGTACTCAGTGATGTCAAACCGGTTACAAAGTAAAAGCTGTCTCATGTTAGAAAATGTTTTTGGCAAAAGAAAAATAAACTGTAAACTTCACTGTACATGTCCTATCAAACAAAAAAAAATAAACCCCCTCGGAACCTAAAATAGAAGAATCTGGGTCAGAAATCTGTGCCCTTAGTGTACATTTTTGTGCAACGTATACTTTTTCTCAAAGTAAATATCTCCACTCATGACGCTGTTTAAAAATGTACCTACAAATGCTGAGAATAATCCTTAAAAATGTGTGACAAGCGTTGGGTGAGACCTGGAGACCGAAGCGGGCCCACAGATGTCTGAGATGGGGAAGGGATTTCTTGCTGGTTTTGAAAAAATCACTTACAGATTTTATAGCTGGTTGAATGAAAATTCCAACCACAGTCATCCTGGAATGGGTGGGCTGAGTTATTACCTATCTATTTTTATTCTATTTTATTTTTTTTACAAAATATATAATATGTGTAGAATATCTACTATTTAACTACCATTTTAGCTGAATTACCTTCCTTTGTAACAAGCTGCCAATGGAGAAGAGGTAACCTGAAATCCATCTCTGCAACGCTCTTGCCATCGCTAAGCCTGTTTTGCTGTCACTGCTCCACGTTTCTACCTACACTGGAAATGAATTTGAGTCACGAGGATGCTGCGGGAGCGCTCCTTCCGAGCGGTGCTCCCATGAGACCCGCAGTGGGATGCCCATTTCTCTCGCTGGGAAGACAGAATGAAGGTAAACGATCGGGTGTTGAGATACGGGCAGCCACCTGGGTACCTGTCCCCTCAGCCCCCCGTGGGAGCACGGGGAAGGGGCTCGTTCCCATTCCCTGCCATGGGACAGAGCCACGGCGAAACGCAAACGCATCGCTACGCATCTGGGGATCTGGCAGCTTTGAGAACCACTAAGGGACTAAGAAACCCATAAAATGAACTGAAAAGAAAAGAAGCTGGCTGGAAGCTTATGGCAGAGCAAGCATCCCAACTCTCTCTCCGAGCTGCCAGCTCGCTTGCACCAAGCACGACCCGACAGCACGGCATGGCCGCGGTGCTCCGACCGCCCGGCATGGAAAGACACAGTGCTTCCCACTGCCTGTGCACTGCTGTTTGGCTGGAAAGCAGGCTCAGCTGCTGAATGACAAAAGAAAAATCCTTTCTCAAGGCCTAATTCTCCAAACGTGCACGTGTCCATGTGAAGCAGCCAGCCTCGCTGCGCGGGCGAGCGGTTCCAGCACACCCAAGCACCCGGCGGCAGCAGCATCTGCAGAGCCTCCCCGGTATTGATGAACAAGCTTTGGGCTGGCTCACATCAGCAGAACTTGGAGCAATGGCCGCCAGCTCGGGGAGGAGCTGTTGTCTGCAAAGGGCTGAAGGCATCCATGCAGAGCAGTCATCTGTTGCTGCAACAGCCAGCAGTGGGACGGGGCGGCCACGGCGTGGCACAGCGCATCCAAAGGCGCCTGCAAACACTGCACTGCTTGTTCTTCCCCCATGCAAAACATCTCCCCCAGAGGTCTGTTCCACTAACATGGAATCATACAACCAAAGAATCACACAGGTTGGAAAAGACCTCTAAGATCCCCATGTCCAACCCCAACGCACCGCTACCATGCCCATTAAGCCACGTCCCCAAGTGCCACATCTCCGCATTTCTTGAACATCTCCAGGGACAGAGACTCCACCATCTCCCTGGGAACACACAGCTCCGTGTTTTCATGTCATGGTTTTCGCTTTTTTTTTTTTTTTTGGTTTTCATCAATAGCAGGGAATGAAATAAACATGGTTTCATTTCTCTTTACTACAAAAAAAACATCAGGATGCTTAGTCCTGCCTGGTGAACCACCACGTTCACAGCTCTGCTCCTCCCTCCCTTCCTTTCCTTCCTACTGGCAGTTGTTCCTTTTCTTGGTGTGCTTGGCATGCATAGGGATGTGAGGATTTCTCTGATAAAGTGCAAGTGCTGTTGGTCCTTATAAATAAGGGAAGATTGTGCATCTACATTTGTCTCCTGGCTCAGCGCTGAGCAGCCTCGGGGCGGCGGGACCGTGTCCTTCTGCAGAGCGGGGGAAGCTCGTGGCAATGGAGCCCTGCCTGGGGTTGGAGCTGTCTGACTGTGCTCCCTGACGGACAGACACACAGACACATCCCCTTTCCCACGGCTCCACCGGACCGAGCTCCAGGCAGCGGCTCCCTAAGGGAAGGAGCACACCACGATGCTCCCGGTGCCAGGAACGAGGGACTCAGATAGATTTTGTGATGTCAAAACTGCTATCAAGATTACACTGAATACCCACGGGAAGGACTCGGTGCAGCCAGTAGATACAAATAAATAGAAAGATCAATGGGTAAAGCACAACACGATGGCAGAGCCGGAGTGGATCGGTGCCAGCAAAGTGAGAAAAAGAAGGAAAACTGAAGCGATGCGATAGCGAGGATCATTGGCACGAGCTGCACCGCTCACATCAGCAACACACAAAGGCCTGGGGCAGGGAGCCCTGCAGAGACCCTGCTGCAGAAGGAACCGGCTCAGCCACGGAACAAAACCCTCCAGACCCAGCGTCACCCTGTGTCCAGCTCCAGAGCTGCTCCGCTGCCCCGGAGCCACAGGGAACGCCGCCAGTGCCCCCAAGGATGCTCAGTTCACATCCACCTCTGGCACGGAAGACTTCTACCCGGGGCGGCTCCCATAAGGATGGGGGAAAATGCTCCAGGCTACGGAACCCCGTCGGAAAAGGACAGAGAACGCTACGGGACGAAGCGGCTGCATGCGTGGCGATGCGCAGCGCCAGAAGGGCCGGCTTGCCTTGTCACTGAACAACACGCTGAGAATAAAAGAAATGGAGCTGAGGATCTATTGGATGATGGGAACGCGTGTCTGGGTAATCCTAAAAAACTGTCCACACTCAGGAGGGTGGGTTACAAAAAGAACCGGAGGACTTTGGTCTGAACTCCGCTGCCCTTCGCGCTCTGATCAGCACCGCGGGAAGCATCTCATGATGGGACGCCAGCAGACCCCTCTGGACCCCGACTTTGTCCCCTGCGAGTGCCGTCCCCACCGTGATCAGGCTGCCAACAGCTGGAAAACCCCTTTTCCCTTCTGCTCTTGCTCCAGACCCGCCTTCAAAGCTCTCCATGCCCATCGCATCGGGGCCGCACGGCGCGAGCACCCACTGCCACCGCGGCCCCGTCACGCGCCCACCGCTGGGAACGCACCTCCAGAATGAAAAGTAAAACTATCTATATATGTATACATACATATATATGCTTATACATACACACACACATATATATATGTATATGTCTATCTATATATACACATCTAGGTTTGAAAGGCAAGCTGCCCAAGTAGAAAACATCGCTTTAGCTAGGTCATATTATGCATGTTAAAGAAATCAGACTTTTAGCCCATGACATTTTCTTTAAAAATGAGTATTTAAGATCTTCAAAAATTGCTACAGTACAAAAAAAGTGTTTTTTGTGTGTGTATATATTTGCTCTGTATATATATCATATGTATGTATGTATCAATGACCCCATTGGAAGAGACGCCCCTCCCCTGTCCTCTGTAGCATTTCTGCGTGTTACTGACTTAGCTTCTGCTTCTCACGAAGTCTTTTGCATCAGTACATGGCACATAATGGTATTATTGGCACAGGTTCAGAATCGTAGTCCGTATCCCAAGCTCCAGCTGCTCAGCCCTGCTCCTTTCAGCTCTTCTCGGTCTCCTCTTCCTTCGTGGGATTCTTTGCTCACACACTTTTCTCTTCTCCAAAACAAAACGAAACAATGCACTCTTTGAGAAACGCAGTTACCTATAGGCGTGTTCATTTCTATAAAAATATATTTGGCCCATAGAACGCTGCTCTTTGAGTCTCCTACTGGTAAACAGAAATGGTAGGTACAGGTAACCCATTATTTTTTAAATTTTTTTACAGGTTCACCAATGGAATCCTGCAGAAAGAAAAAACGAAAAGACAATGAAAGATTAAGTCATACCAGGGGAACGCAGCCAGGCTTGCATCAGTTCTCTCCAGCTGCAGCCACCCTACTGCCGCCCACCACTGGTGGTAAGGATCAGTCCCCCTGCCCTGCAGAGCCCACCCTCTGCCCTCTGACCACACACATCCCATCCCCTTCCATGCAGGGACAGATCCCAGCCCTGCCTGGCTCCCACCTGGACCCCAGCCCCACTCCTGCCACCTGGGCAGCTCGTGACATTGGGATGCAGCGTCCCACGCGTGTTGGTGCAGTGAATGCTTTGGGTGAACAGCAGGAGTGAGTAAGAGGCTTAGGTGTGCCTTACTGCACACTTCTCAGTCTGTTTTCCAAAGAGTAATTTATTTCTGATCACTCTGGAGCTTTTCATACTTAGGATAAGAGCATCGAGTGCTCTGGCAGATGAGAAGGCGATGATGAGTACTAACAAGATTTTCTAAAGTTAAATGCCCTAAAGAAATCAATAGAGAATTGGTTAAGCATCAAAACCAGAGATCCTATTGAAGTTCTTCTCAAGCTATTTATTTGCCATCTTCTGACAGATCGCTCCCTACGTGATCTTTAAACCTTTAGAAGACAATTAGTCCCCATCAGTGGCGTGGCCGCCTGCTTTTTGCATATGGGATTTCATGGCCGTCGACATGCGCTGCGCTGCAGCCAAGCATGCCTTGTGACTGCTGCACGTGGAGGAGCTCCGCACGCAGCCCCGTGCCTGCAGAAGTGCTGTCCTATGCACTACGACCTCTGGCCAGCTGGTGATCAGCACCCCAGAAAGCAACATCACTTTTAAGCAAGATGTCTAGCATATACCATCCCCAAGAAGGATGCTGCCGTTCGAACTAATTAGCTGGGCAGATTTCAGCGAGTCCTTAAGCTCTTGTTCTGGGGCTGTGCAGGGAATGCTTGTTATTCCTCAGAAGACAAGCCCGGATCTTTACGATGACTCATTATCTGTTAATGTTAATACAAACCATTTGCTGTTGTCAGGCAGAATGAGGACGCGGCAGCGGCTGCTCGCCACGCGCAAAGCACAGCATTGCCATGCAGTAGTAGCAATTTGGGCTGTCTCGTGAAAAAAAAGCTGGGCTCGGATCCACACTGTCACACCAGTAAGATTTCAGACCCTCAAACGACCACTTCTCCAGCGCCGGTGCTGAAGGTGCACACAGCTCTGGATGAATACCACTGAGCGCGTGCGTTGCAGGATGGGCAATTTGTATTGTATTCCAAATAGCCTCGTTGTGCAAAGTAGGTCAGCGCTTGATCAACCTTACAGATTTTTGTATAATCTCATTCCACGGGGTTTTTCAGTCAAAGAGAGTGGGATTAAGGACAAGAATAGTGCAAAAGACCGAACTTGATTTCGGGGGCCGGCGTGAAGCCCAGCAAAGCAGCCCTGCTGGCCGTGGCTCCACAGATGCACCCCTAGGACTCCTCACTCTGCTCCCGGTGCCAATGCTGTAATTGACCACTTCACTTTGCACAGAAAACAGCCCCGGGCCACATCGCTGCTGCAGCTGTGCCGGCCTGCGAGAACGGTTCCCGGCTATTGAAGTGCAGAAATAGCCGACGTGCTGCCTGTTGCAGAGGTGTGACATTCATCTACAAGCAAGCGCTCCGGAGGGGGTTGGCAGCAGGCGGGTGAAATCTGCTGGAAAACTCCAGCAGCTGTTCTCCATGGGCACAGAGCTCTGCTCTTCAGAGGGCCAGCGCTGCGGTGTCACACGGAACAGCTCACGTTGGCAGAGGATGAACCTGACCTAAGGAAATGACTTCAACATCTGCTCGCCATGTAAGCAGATGAGTTCCACCACGTTGTCTTACAAAAGCTCAGCGCTGCCGGCAGCAACCAGAGCTGGCTGTGCCATATTGCCCTTACACTGTGCCAACCCCTGGACCTCCACCCTGCTGCCCCTTCCCCCCCAGTGGCCCAGTCAGCCCAGCAGTGACTGAGCTGCCACCTCGGCAGTGATGCTCAGCTCTTGTACACGGAGCACAACCTGAACAGTCCCCACGAATCTCATGCCCACCTCCCAGTGTTCATCCATACAAAGTTTTCACGTCCCCTCTCCGCTCCTGCCATCCTCGTCCCCGGCCACACCACGTCTCATGCCTGGAGCTCTGAATGTATACATTTGGTAGCACTAATTTGCTTATTAGGAAGCTAAGAGCTGTGAAGTGCCATCAATTAATACTTGCAAAGTACTCTGAGCCTTTCCAAGGGAAGGAGCTCCCAGTGCCAAGGATGGTGCAGTTTCCAACCCCTGTGTGCTGTGCTGTGCTCTGCTCATGGGCTGCTTGGGGCCCATCCCCTGCACACCCTGCAAGAAGTGGGCTGGAAGGGAGAGCTGCAGCTAACCTGGAAGCTCCAGTGCATCCTTCCACTGCTGCTGGGGCTAAAACCCAGTGACCAGACAGCAATGATGGAGGGGACAGCCCGCAGGCAAACACCTGCAAACAGAGCTGCCCCGGTGCGGGCACACGTGTGTGGGCAGGGAACGTGTTTTGGAGTGATCTCATATAGTTAATATTAATGAAACCAAACAGAACTTTATAAATAATTGAAACGTTATCACAGGGCTAATGCTCCGGGTAAAATTTGGATAGATTTTTCCGGAGCGCTTTGGTATGAACGTTATGGATCCCAGGAAAACAGGTCAATGAGAATTTCAAGGATTTAATAAAGCCTAATGGAGCAGCTTTGGACTATTTAAAGAAATCCATCGAAATGAGCAGGGACTCAGTCCTTGGCGCAGCATTGCACAGCACGTTGAGGAGCAGCAGTGGGAACTGCACGGGTTTCCTGCAGCGGGCAGCAGCCGCTCTCCTCCAGGCACCGGAGCTGTGCAGTAGGTCTGGCTTGGTTTCTGTTTGTTTTTTTCTAAAACCATTTGAAGCCAAGGGACAGCTATCACAGCCTGCAAAGCTCGTGGTGCAAAGGGTACGGCACGCCACGGCTGCCGGCTTTCAGGTGCACATCAAAATGCAGAACCTATCTCAGACCTGCTCCGTGCTGATCCCTGCTTGCCCACACAAGCTCTTTGGCCAGGCACCTTCATGCTCTGCCCTTGTGGCCACAACAGCCAAATCAGAGAAACGACGAGAGAGCATTAGCAGATGGGGACTAAGAGCTTCACCCCAGAAGGTTCCCTCTCTGAGGAGCTAAAAATGCTCATTGGATAAGAAACTGCCTTGGATGCTAATTGCTCAAGGCGCTCCCTGGAGCCCCTTCCTTGGGCTGTGTCAGCGTGGGGCCCACGAGGAGGGCTGGGCTCAGCCCCGTGCCCTGCCCCAGCCATGTGCTGCCTGGGACCATTAACTTTTTATTCCCGTTCATTCTAATCTCATTATATTTCTGTGTTCAGTTGCCGAGCGCGATGTTAAACAGGCTGTTCTGAGCAAGCCGCAGCCAGGGGAGGCTGGAAGTTTCATTTACACTGAATGTATGATTCATTGCAGCAGGGGCTTGGGACCGACGGGTTAATGTACCTGAGCTTGGGGCTGGAGCTGGCACGGCCGCCCCGCTGCGAAGCGGCACGCGGTGATGCCTAATTGCTTTCTTGCCACCTTCATGGGAGCAGGTAGATGAAAACAACCCAAGCTAGCTAAAAACACTTCAAAACAATCCCCAAACAATGCAACAGCAGAACAGGAAGCAGCTGGAGCCCACCCCAGCCCCAGCACACAGCCATCTCCCACCGGGACCCGCCATGCCGGGATGTGGGAAGCTGTACCTACCAGGAAACAGCCAGACGGCGTCTGCCCTGCCCGGGAAGTAAAACAGGCTTCGGCCAGTCAGCAGGAGATTTCAAACCATTTCTCAGACACAAAGGCCACAGGAATAAGATGCCGATCAGAAGAAGAGGGTCTGCAGCGAGCAGAAAAATGGGCTTGTGAGTGCCGGTGCGTAACACGAGCGAGCTGCGGAGGCGTGCTGCGCACATCGGCTTCCCCAGAGGGAGAGCAAAACCTCTACAGCAACGCTTGCAGTGGGCTCATTGGCCTGGGAAAGCAGCGTGGTGCTAAGCAGGGAAAGAAGCGTGGCTGGGTGGTTGGCATGGGGACATTCAACCAACCCATAGCAATCCTATGGGGACATCCCCGGTGTCCCCTCGTAGCAGAGCCAGCGCTGTGTGTGGGGCATGGGGCTGTGCATTGCCCATGTGGGGCTGCCCAGAAAGCATCTCCTTTAGGCACAGAGCACCGAGCCCTGCCAGCATGCGGATGGGGCAGGGGAGCAGCACTTCCCCACCCCATATCAGCCCACCGGGGTTCACGGCCACATTGACGCACGCACACAACGAAATGGCTTGAAAATCCCAATTCTCTGCCTTCCAAGATGGGAGGAAGCACCAAAAACTGCAAATGAGCAAATGACGTGGGGTCACCCCGTCCTCCTGCACTCCTCCCTGTGCGGGCAATGGGCACCTGGAGATGGGCTCACACCGCTCCGTCAGCTCCCATTATGCCCCTCGTTAACGTATCATTATTTCGTGCCAGACAAATGGCTCATTTGGTTCTCGCAGCCTGCTCCATCATTAATCACATCGCCCATTCACAAGCGAGCAGCTCTTTAGATGGCACTTAGGAGACAGCAGAAATTCTGGGAGATGGATCTGAGCAACATTTCCCGGCTGGGGGTGGAGGCAGGGAACTGAGAAACGCGGTGCCAAACCCGACCACGGTGCTCAAGGGGTGCTCAAGGGAAGGGACACCGATGCTGCAAGGACACGGAGCGGCACAGCCGAGCCCTACTGCAAACCAGGGATGGGATGGAGGCAGCGGGAGCAGGGCGCACGGGGACACGGCGACGCATCGCCCCACCTGTTTCCATTGAAGGTCGCTTTGTAATCTCCAGGCGAGTGCAATGCCTCCTCCGTGTACACAGGCACCGGCGTCCTGACACACTCATGGGAGCACTGCAGCGTTTCGTTGTAGGCTGTGAAGATGTCCAGGCTGCTGGGCACGCGGGCTGGGGTGAAGTCGGTCAGGTTCTGGCAGCTCTCCTCCTGCTGCGTGATTTTGCGTTGGTGGCTGTTGCGCCGCGCGGCCCCGCTCTGCGTGCAGCTGGGGAGGGGAGGGGGGGGGGGGAGGGGGAAGAGGAGCACATGTGGCCATTAATTACGCACCATTCGACCAAAGGCCGGCCCCCAATCAAGAGCTCGTTTTGCTTTACTTATTATTTATTTATCTATTATTTGAAAAGTTGGAACCTTGCTAGCCGGGAGGCGCGGGGAAGCCCGACCTGCAGGCAGCAGCACAGCTCTGTGGGAGCTCAGCAATGCCACCAGGGCCCTGCTTTGCTGCTGGGGACCTCTGAGTCCCCGAGCACAGCGGCACCATGGCAGCCGGCACCGCTGACCTCAAAGTAGGGCAGTTTCTCTGGGAAAATAGGTAAAGTCACGAGTGCCTGAAGCAAGAAGCTAACCTATTTTACCGGGCGCACAGCCTGTGTTAAGGGAATAAATGAGAGCAAATGAAGCTCGAGGAGCACAGGAGCGCTCCAGGGGATGGGGCACACTTAGAACTGGTGGCATCCGAGAGGCTCAGAAGAGAGACAGACTTCAGCCCCGGAGCCACAGGGAGGTGGCACAGCAGCAGTGCAACCTGCAGGGCCACAGAAGGCAGACACCTCGCTGGATGATGTCACCAGATGATGTCACTGCAGAGTCTTGCAAAAGCTGCTCACCCAGCAGCAATGCACAAGCACCCCCACACCAAAGTGGGCCACACGGTGCTCACTGTAGTTTTGGTGTAAAGTCCCTCTCCCTGGGATGCCTGTCCCAGCCCAGCCCCACTGTGAGGCCCCTTACCAGTTTTTTAAGACAAGAGTTGTTATCAGAGCAGCTATGACCATGATGAGGGACACGGTGATAGTGATGATCTGATGGACTGCCAGACCTGGAAGAGAAGAAATCAGAGAGAGCAGAGATAGGAAACCAGGGGGACAGCACAGCACCTGCAGAGATAGGGAAGGGGAAGTGGAAGGGGAAGGGAAAAGGGAAGGGGAAGGGGAAAGGGGAAAGGGAGTGGAGGGGAAGGGGAAAGCAAAAGGGAATGGTAAGAGGAAAGAGGAAAGAGGAAAGAGGAAAGAGGAAAGAGGAAAGAGGAAAGAGGAAAGAGGAAAGAGGAAAGAGGAAAGAGGAAAGAGGAAAGAGGAAAGAGGAAAGGGAAAGGGAAAGGGAAAGGGAAAAGGGAAGGGAAGAGGAAAGGGAAAAGGGAAAAAAGGGAAAAGGGAGAGGGAAAGGAAAAGGAAAAGAGGAAAGGAGGAAGGGGAAAGGAAAAGGGAAGGGAAAGAGGAAAGAGGAAAGAGGAAGGAGGAAAGAGGAAAGGAAAAGGGGGAAAAGGAAAAAAAAGGAAAAAGGAAAAGGGAAAAGGGAGAGCTCCCAGTGCATGAAGAGCCCCGAGGCATTCCCCCAGAGCAGCACATCGCATCCCTCTGCCCTCCTCCCACAGCACAGGGCTGGAGCAGCCCCGGGGAACAGGAGCACAGTTCTCTCTCCTGCATTACATAAAATAATCTTTAAGTCGGGCCTCTCGTTTCCTCCCCTCTCGAGTATGTTCCTTGTCAGCCCGAATTAGGCACGAAGAACGGAAGCACTGTGAAGATGCATACCCTCTGGGATGGAACAGGAAACTTGAGCACAGCCTTGCAGTGGGTGCGGGATTAACCAGAGCTAATAATTACAGTACTAACTGCTGCTCACTTAAGAAGGTCGGTTGGGCTCATTTTCTCCTAATTCACCTTACACAGGGTATAATTTTGGCTCGTGCATCATTCCTAATGAGCAGTTTGGAAACAAAAGCATCTCGATGTACAGTATGTTTGTGATTTTGCGCCGCTTTACAGTTGCAATTTCGTAATGAAATGATTTTCCTGGCTGCAGCCCAAGGATGTGCTATTTTTCACAAACAGATGTTGCAAGCTCCTGACGGGTGATGTTTTTAACAAATAAATAAATGGCAGCGCGACAGGAAAACAAGCGGCTTATATCTATGTGAGACACACACACAGAGCTGCTGGTTGGCGTGAGTGTGCGTGGCGAGGAAAGCGCTGCTGCCCACGCAGGAGCGGTCCCAGCCAGCTGCATGCAGGCCCAGCTGGTGCTGCAGCTCTGCATCCTCGGCCAGCAGCTGTATGCACGTCTGTGTGCTGCTCTGCTGCCTTCTCAAAGGATGGGAGATGGAAGTTTGGGCTCTCCTGAGGTTGGTTCTCTTGTTTTCCCCCCGCTCAGCCTCACGCAGGGGTTGAGGGTTCCCTGCCCACATCCACACTGCTGACAAACCTCCTCCATGCAGAGGCTGATCAGATCCAGCCCCACACCTGGGGCAGAACCACCTCCCCAGGGCACAAAGCGCTCAGTGCCCCGAGTAGAGCTGCTCATTCCCCAGAAGCACGAGGGGAAATGCTGCTGACCCGAGGAACAGCCGCCTCCATCCGCAGGGGCACAGCCAGCATCGCGCCCGCTATCTCTGCTGAAGAGCCACGGCTCTCTTGTTCTCACTGCTGGCACTGCGCTGCTGCAGGACCTGAGGACTCAAGCCAGTCCCGTTGCCAGCGTGTCACCCAAAAGTGATGGACAACGCTGCCCGTGCACCTGACTGGGGCACTGGTACGAAGCAGTTTGCCAGCCCAGGGGGCCATGGCCTGGGGGGGCCTTTTGCACCCCTCGGAGCTCAGCTCTCCTCGGTGCCTCTGTCTTGTATATAGAGAGAAACAACAGATGGGAGGGTTTCAGCCTGGAGCGGAGAGCCGCGGGCGTAAAGAACAGCAAAAGCAAGAGCAAAACAATAAAAACTGAAGGCAGGGGGTTTCTGGAAGGAGACACGCTCACACTGCTCACCGTGCTTTGCCAGAGGACGCGATGTGGGGGCACATTCGTGTCCCAGTGCCACGCACCGCACCGCGCTCCCCCAGGGGTGGCCGCTCGCCAGCATCCCGGCGGAGACGGATCCCGGAGGGATGAGTCAGGGTTATTTTTCTCCCTTTGACTCAAGCACCTATTCCACAAATGACCCGTTTCCTTCATTTACTCCCAATTACGCTTCAATTGGTTCAAACAAACGGCGACAAGGTTCCTCCGGAGAGCACTTGGCGGCGGCAGCTGCCGAAAGCAAAGCGAGGGGCGCGGAAGCGGCCACGTGCGCCCGGTGCACAGCCCAGGTGTCCCCAGGGTGCAGGAGCAGCCCCACATCGTGCGCTGTGCCATCCTCACACGGTGCCACCCCACACCGTGCCAGGGTCAGGAGCAGTGTGAGCCCAGCAGCTGCACTGCACAGCACTGCATGGCACAGCACAGCACAGCACAGCACAGCACGGCACAGCCGCCAGCCGCAGCGCTCTTGGAGCAGCTCCCAGTGGGACACCGCCGGGCAAGATAAAAGGAAAAGCTCTAAAAATAAAGTCCACGCAACCCAGTGCCCGATTCCTTTGCAAACGGGAGCAGCTTCGGAACGCAGACCTCGAGGGGAGCCGGGTGGGGGGAGGTGGGGACGAGGGAGAGCCCAGCGCTGCGGTTAGAGCTCGTGCTCATTGGACCCCAAGCACAGGGAGAACAGATTGCGGGTGGCAGAGCCTGGGAAGGATGGCAGCTCTTCCAAGCAGGGCACATGGGCTTTAAGAAGAGCTGGATAATTTTAGACTGTGGCACATACATCAGTTGCCATATGCACTAGCATAGTTCCTTTGCATCGCACTTTAACTCTGCACTGAGGTCTAGGAAGACTTCCAGGGGATGGGGAGCATTTCCCCTAGAAGATGGAGACGAGAACAGGGCCTACACGTGGCTGAGGTGGCTTCTTGGGAAGCCCTACAGCAACACCTGCCAGAACAAAGAGTAATTTGCCTTTGTTCTTACTTAGTAAACATATAAAAGCCTTTCCTCCCGGCCTTCAAAGAAATATATGGAACGGCACGAAGCAAAATCGATGAAGAACATCCAACCTGCAAGATGAGGTGTTAATGGATGGGGCACGCTGGGACACGGGAACATCCCATAGGGGGCACCTGGGGGGAGCGCAGCGAGATGACAGAGAGAAGGGCCGCCAGGAGCAAAGCGGTGTTTTAAATATAAGCCATAGGAAACCAATCTGTCTGGAGGAAAGGGACCTGGAGGATAAGATCAATAGCTCATAAAGCGAAATTACCAGCACGCTGCTGACTGCGAGAGGCGCCGAGGGAACGTGGGGATCGCTGCGAGCACCAGTTTTTAGTGGGCATGGTGGTCACGCATTGGTGGTTGGACTTGGGGATCCCAGGGGTCTTCTCCAACCTGAATGATGCTGCGGTTCCATGAGTGAGCGTGGCGGGGACGGGGTGACTGCAGATGATCTCAGAGGTCTTCTCCAACCTTAAGGATTCTATGGTTCAAAGCGGGCGGCCAGGCCCTTGCTCACTTCTTTCGTGTTTTTTATTCCTCCGTCTCAAGTGAGCCTGGACGTGCTCAGCACTGCACCACTTTTCCCAGCAGAGGGGAAACTTTTGGCCCTTGCACAGAGCACCACCCCCTGTGCATGGAGGCTCTGTCAGGAGCCGCAGGTCAGCCCCAAAGTCCCCTTCCCTGAAAGAACGCTGCATCACAGAGGGCTGCCCCCAGCTCGTTATAGATGCAGGTGGTCGCTTAATTGCACATTGATCACCAGGAAGAGCCCGGTGAGCGCACGGTGAGCGGGCGGCTGCAGCTGCACGCGGTGCTGATACCTCCTCCCGGCAAGGGGACTGCAAACACTTCACTCTTACAAGGCTTTTACTAGTAAATTTGACGCAGTGACCATTTAACTCGAGGGTAATTACAGGAGAAGTATTTAATGGAATTGAAAGTGTGTCCAAACCCCGGCGCTTCTGCTAGTGCAGCAGAATTTAATGTGTCGCATGCCAGGAGGGAAAGCTCTTCAAAGGCACTCTTTGAACCCTTGGAAATGCTGAAATATTGCTGGGTTTTTCCATCCGCACGCCGTCCTGCTGAGCATCGCTCCCACCCGGGACTGCTCATGGTGCAGCACCAGGTTGGCGTTGCCGTATCCTGGTGTGGTCCTGCAGTCCCAGCCTGCAGCCACAGGGCTTTACAGGGCTCTGGGCCTTACAGAAATCTTGATGCTGTGGCTCCTTGTTCTGGAGAACAAGGCTCAGCAGCTCATGGGCACCCGCCGTTAGCACCCACGCCGGGCAGCAGCGGATGGGCTGGACTGCTCAGACAGGAGACCTGCATGCGACCGTAAAACGGGATTCCAAATTCCCCCAGCCGAGGGAGAAAAAATCCCATCTCCTCCAAGCAAGCAAATGCTAAGGCTTTTATTTCCTATGTTAAATACCATATATTTGCCACCAAGATGAAAGCGCCGGATTTTTGGCCTTTCTGCCCACCTTTTGAAACAGCTCCTGGACAGCTCTGCATCGACAGAATTAATTCCAGGAGAAAATCCATTCGAGACTAATGTCTCACCACCGCAGAAGTGCGCAATGGCGGCAAGCAGGAGATATAAGCTCTTAATTAAAAACAAAGAGAACCTCTATCCCCCAAGGCCCTTATTTCAACAGCACTGGTTAGAGAGACCATATTTTTCATTTTCCCAATAAAAACAGCCACGAGCCTCAGCTCTTTGAAGACCCTCGTCAGGGCCTCTAAGCTGCATGAAATTAAAAACGGAGCAGAAACAGCTTCATTTTGTTTTGCAGAGTATAATCTTGAGTTACCATTCATGGCAGAAAAACACCAGCTGCTCCAATTACCTGCAACATCCCAGGCAGGGGAGCTGCAATTCTGCAACCCTGCTCCTTCCTGCAGGCGGTTGGCTGAGGAGCTCTGCCACTCGGTTCTTTCATGGGTGATTCCTGGTTGAGTGCTGGGATAGGGGAAGGTTGGCTGAGGAGCACACCGGTATGCTGGGGTCACTGGGTCCTGTGGGCTGTGGAGGGGTGGGGTGAGCTGGAGGGAACGCTTAATTGCAATTAGGCACGCATGGTTGGCCCCGCAGCCTCTCGCTGATCAATGAGAGCGTCGCTTCTGGCCAGGAGAGCGCATCCCCAGCACGCTGCCAGCAACAAAAGGGATCGGCTCAGGAGAGCGGGTGAAAAGCTTACGGAGGGAAAAGATGAAAACGCAGACGGAGTCGGTGCCCGTGGGAATCATTCCCCAGCCAAAACAACCTCCTCGGTCATTTCCACAGCAAGTAACCATGAAAGCATCCAAGCCCGCACGGGAGCCAGAAGCCAGCGTCACCAGCCCTGCACCGCCCTGCCCGGCATTCAGCTCGCATCAGGCAGTGCTCACGCTGTTTTGCAGCCTTGAGCCTGCTGCCTTCAACACCTGCAGGAGCAAAGGAGTGCTCGCTGCTTAGGAGCCATCAGTGGCACCGGGATGATTTCTTGCCTGAGCCCCAGCGGGCAAAACTCGGCTGCAAGCTGGAGCCCGCGCCAAGGCAGGAGGGATCTGATGCTGGAAGTGTCACGCAGCCCATAAACCTGCTGCTGGACAGAAACATTCAATGGGGAGCACAGCACGAGAGTTCTGCAGCAATCACGGTTACAAACGGCCTCTTCCCAGGGGGGATCAGCAGGATTTTGCCCTAATGCTAAGCACAGTGCTGCTGGAATAGCTCTTATGAAAACTAATCTGCAAGAAACACGACGGTTGACCTGGTGCACTGGGAAACGTCTCTAGGTCTGCCCTGCTAACACCTCTACTCCTACAGCAGAGCCTCTGCGTGTTTGGCCCCACGTGGGGTGGGGGCTCTGGGGGTCCCCCTGTCCTGGGGAGTGCAGCGCTTCATCCCTGGCCCCTGTGTGACACTGCGCAGTGCTGCAGCTGTGAAATCCCTGAGATCAGCCCTGAAACCCCGCCTGGGGAGCACCAATAATCCTGAAGTCAGAATGCAGCTCTTCAGCAACAAAAAGCCAAGGTTCCTCGAAACAGCCTGGTATTTGGGGCTGGGCTGTTGAAAGGGGAAGAATATCCCACTGCTGCTGCTGCTCGGAAATCTTCTTGCCAAGAAAGAAGATCCTGGAGGCTTACGCTAAAGACACCGGGACTTATCTGCTCAGGTGTTACAGCAAATAGCAGCAAGCAATAAATATTCCTGAGAGCAGAAGAGGAGCGTTCCTGGCTCATTTAGACGCACGTGGGCGAAGGCGGGCGCGCACACAGCATCTGCTGATCCTGGGGAAAACAACAGGCAGAGAGAGCTCAGCTCGCACCACGCTCGCTTCGGGAGCCGTCCTCCTCCTCCCAGCTCCTCCATCCTTAAGGGAAGTCATGCAGCCTCCTTGGGGAACCTCCCAGGACAGCAGCAGCCCTTGCACTCCCTCCCCTGCCCCATGACAAGGGGTACACAGACCCCAGGGGCCCGTGTGTGCGGTCAGCTGGGACCACAGCAACCACAGGATGAGACACAGGGATCTTCCTCCTCTGTGCGTGGCACGGCCCAGCCCCATGGAGTGCCCCACATGTCCTCCTCCTGCCGTGTGGAACGGCCTGTCTGACAAATTAAGACAAAACGCAGCCTCGTTTCCAGCTCGGCAGAAGCTATTTTAGGTTTTGAGGAGAGATACGAATCGAAAGCTCGATAATCCCGCAGGATCCATGGGCTGCCCACCCGGGGCTGAGATGGGAAGGGAGAGGAGGAGCGCCCATCTGTGCCAGCCCCGAGCACCATGCACTGCGTGCGGAGCAAAGCACTGCACCCCGCACAGCAGCATGGCCAGCAGCGCAGCAGGGAGCACGCCGCAACCCACGGGTGGGCACTCAGCCTCTCCATGGCTGCCCCGAAGGGCTGAGCTCCCACCTCCCACCAAAGCAGCAGCTCCATTCCATCTGCCCATGGTTTTAAAGACTTTTTATCTTCAATTAATTCCTTTGAAGCCTTTGGCAGATGCTATCTCGGTGCACCCGGCAGCCCCGCTCCCATCCCTTCCTTTTGAAGCGGGGTCACCTCTGGGCAGCAGCACGGTGCAGGGCAGCAGCCACAGCCCCATGGACACGGCCACAGTGGGGTCCCCAGCACTGCCCACTGCCACCAGCACGAGCTCTGCTATGAGCACGCTGCTCAAGGAGCACGATGCCAAATCCATTGCCTACCAGCCATCAAATAACCATTCGGAGCAGCAGACGGCACATAAAGTCTTCTGCCTTATAAAGCACTTAAAGGTTTAATTAAAGATGGCTTTTTTTTTTTTTTTTTTCTAATCATACAGACAGGAGAGCTTCAGACAACTCAGTGAGTGTGATCGGTGCCCAGATTTCAGCAGTCCCCAGTTCACCCTTTGGGCTGAGCCGCGCCGGGAGCACAGCAGCCCTGCACCGACCAAGCACTCCTCCAACCTTTCCCTCTCACAGCACTCCGGAATTTTAATTATTTCTCTCCTTACATGCTCCGTCGTAAAATGGATATGACAGCCCCCGAAAAAAAAGGAAGCACATTTTTTGAAAAGCATAAGCATAAACTACGCCTGGGTGAACATATTGAGGCCCCATCTGACTGCCATCAGCACTCTTGCCAGGCGCTGAGCAGACATAGGTGGCACCGGGATAAACACACCTGATTGTCAGTTTACTTGCTGCAAAGAAACAAAACAGAAACCCTTGCACGACAACACCCACCACCGGCAGAGCCGCACGCACCATTTTGCTCTTTTCTTTTTGGATGCTAGAAGCAATCACTTGTCTGTCTTTCTCCTCCTAAGCAGGATATTTGCCGTTCCACGGGAATTTTTAGCCTTGTTTTTCTGCCGGTGAGTCACAGATAAATGGCTCCTGTCTCTTTTCTCCCCTTCACCAAGCAGGAGCGGGGTGAGAGGAGGAAGACCTGAGCGAGATGGCTTTCATTGCTTGTCCAACCAACTGCTGCCACGTTGGCTGTACCCGGAGCACAAAGGCTCCGCACCCGCAGTGCCATCCCTGTAACCACGGGGTGGGTGCTGGGGCCACCCCAACATTGCCTATCCACAGGGAGCTCCTGGCAATGCCAGGCAGGGCTGTGGGACGGCTGCTGTGCTGCTGGCCGAGGCAAAGCAGGAGTACAAACAAGTTACCTAATCCTCATTTGTAACCATATGTTTTCCCAGGCAGAGAACAAATACTTCCAGCCGCTGCCGCTTACATAACGGAGAGGAGCAGTGGCAGGAGACATGGGCTCTGCATGCGCTGCACCAACGCCCCGTCAAGGCGCAGCTGGTCACTTGCTCGCCGTGATGTGGGGTGGAAGGTGACCCCGGTGCTCCCGATGCCCTGCAGCTCCCTCCTGCCATTCCCTGCCCGAGGGGATGCGGGCAGCAGTGGGATCCATCATCACACAGCGGGCCGGGCAGTGCGAGCTGACAGCAATGCAGGCTGGAGGTCTCCTGGCTGCTTAACACTGATGATGGCAATGAAAGCAAACATGGAGCTCAGGCACTTTTCAATGTAGAGTGGATAGGCTGAGATCAAGGCAGCCTTTAGCCCTTAGTACCCGCTCCAACCAAAGGACAAAGCCCTTTAGCCTGTGGTATCCACCACACAGCGCAAAGGAGATCGTTAACCAAGCCGTGATCCTAGAGAAGTGCTCCCTCCCTCCCCAGGGCCAGGGCTGGGGGCTGCCGTGCTCCTCAGCAGCTCAGCGATGTCCACAACGCAGCACATCTGATAAGGAAGAAGCACATCACATCCCGTTCCCAAAGCCTTCACCAAAACTCATGCCGGGGATCGTTATCAACGCTCCGTGGCTAATTAAGCCAGCTGATTCTAACGTCTTTTTTTCTATGTTTGTGTAGGTTGGGAGTTTTTCACCGCTGTAAATAATTTCTTCAAGTCAGGGAAAAGCCAGCCACAATGCTGCCCCTTGCTAGATAAATTCGTTGGGATTAAGATTGGATCGTAAAATTCTTTTTCGTTTTGACTGGAAAATCACTGTGGGCTAAAAGCAGTCAATGCGCAATGAATATGTTCTGTAAACTGTATAACAGTATCCCACAGTTTAATATTGGTAATAACAAATATAATTTGAAATAAATGGGAACCTGCTTTCTCATCCATGTCCATGCAGCAAATAGCGCTGGTGGAAAGTATTACAGTAACTGAGTGCTGCACTAAATTTGATTACGGAAGATGGTTTGTGGATGTACACCAATAATAGGAAGAATACAGCAAGCTGCTAGAAAATGTCTCAGATGAAAGGGATGATTCAGAGCTTCCATTTGCTTCCCAAGCACTCCTTAGGAATCACGCACTTATCTCAGAGCTGGGCAGTGGAAGCTCATGCCACAGTGCCCGGTGACAAGATCCTCTGGTTGTTGATTTGCCACCCACCCCAGGGAGCCTCCACCACAGGCTGCGGCTCAGCCATGGTCTTCAGCACCACACTCAACCCCTGGCATCACTACCACTACCCAGGGCTGTCTCAGGACGGAGCCAGAGTGGCGATGTGCCCACAGCCCCCTGGCACACATGGAGGAGCTGGGACCGCAGGAAAAAGCCACCCCAACCAATAGACAAAGCATGACAGCCACAAGACAAACCATGACGACCGCGAGGCAAACCACTCCAA